>NC_056747.1:992363049-992400549 GCF_019279795.1 Protopterus annectens
CTGGTATGGCGATTGGAAATGCCAACATCCTAACCTGTAGCAAGTGTAGTTTTCTTTATGCTGACTGCATACCACTCAGTTAAGTAGTTGTACACTCTACAGTGGTACCTGGTGGGAACATATTTTTGAAGGCAATGTCATGGCAAGAGTGGTTCAAATGAGGCATCTGCCCGGAGTATCAACTTGTAGGTGCACTGAACTTTAAAAGAAAAAGATTCAAAGCTTACAAACTGTCAGTTAAGCAAATATGGCCACTTAATAGGCGGCATATAATCAGTCTAGTCAAACTGTGCTGTTTTATGTTTTAGACAGTTAATCCTTTAAGCAGTTAAACCATTTACTATCTTTCTATAAGCAATTGCAAATACATTTTGTTAATGACAACTTGTAAAATGTCAAAATGTTCTTAAAGACATAGAGAGTTTATAGGTTGTTAGTAAGAGATCACCATTATGATCACTCGTAGACAGTTGCTGGAGGGGTCTGGGCATAATGCCCAAGTTATTAAATTCTTTTGTTACATGTCTATATAAAAGTGTTATGGTTGCATGACTGGGATGTATTTTGCAAACTTCTCTGTTAATATATATGTATCGAGATGCATGTTTGATGTGTAAAGTAAGAGAGGTATGCACTGAGGATCTTTTATCTGAAAACAGACTGACAGACATAGGCTTGAGTTAGCAATGTCTGTTTTTGGTGAAATATATCATTTAGAGAAGGATAGGTACATGTAACACATGATCATGGACTATTTGTCTTATGTTGTTGTTAGTGCTACAACAGGTTTATATAGTAATAACCAATGCCTGGGTGTGGCTAATGCTGGATTTACCCACGGTTGGTGTGGTTTGGTCACAAGGACGATGTCCGAGTGGCCAAAGACAACCGAGGGTAAATCCAGCATTACCCACACCCAGAAGTGGGTTATTGCTATTATACAATGACATTATTTAAGAAAAAAATAATTACTTTTCTTAAATAATGACATTGTATAATGCCTCCTTGCTGCCCTTCCACAGCTGTCTGGTATTGTGTGGCAGTTCTGATGTACTGCGCATGTGTATGCTTACGCAGTACATCAGAGCTGTGGGCAAACGCAACAGAGAAAACAAGATCTCCATTGCTTTTTACAAACTGTCTCGCTATGTTAAAGGAGAATCTCCTTTGCTTTTTTTAAAGCTGTCTTGCTATGTTAAACCCATTTAACATAGCGAGACACCTTTAAAAAAAGCAACAGAGATAGGAAGATCTCTGTTACTTTTTTTAAAGCTGTCTCGCTATGTTAAACTTGTTTAACATAGCGAGACAGTGTGTAAAAAGCAATGGAGATCTTGCGTTCTCTGTTGCTTTAAAAAAAGAGATATACCAATAGAAAAAGTCCAGGTGACCGGACCTTTTTCCATTAGTATAACTCTGATTTACAACATGCACGCTGACCAATCAGCATGCACATTTTAGAATATTAATGGGGGGGTCGTTGTATAATAACAGATATTGCATAAAAATAACCAATACTTTGCACTGTTTAGAACATCAACAACAGTGCTACCTTTATCTACCTGAGTCATCCTACACCTATCCCATTGCAATAATGTGTACGTTAGTTTGCTACTTATGAGAATCAAGAGTTGAACTTGGTGCTCTGCCACAGAAGGCAGGAATGTCTGACAGTATGTCTATGTGAGAATGACGAGTATAAGATTATGCAGTATAATGTATATCACTTGTATTTTATAGTTTATAGTATGTCACATGTATGCCAACCTTCTCATTGTGTCTCCATTATGTAGGTTCAAATGAACAAAAAAATGCAGGCCCAGTCACTTCAAACAAAGCTGGTGTTGCAGCCCAGGTTGTTTTTTGTGATAGGGTTGAAACTGACCAATAGTTACACAGTCACAGTTGCAGTCATTTATTGAATCTGCAGAAGACAGACATCTAGAAGACTGGCTTGTCCATAATGTGAAATTCATGGAGTGAATCTCATATTTGTTTCTCCAGCTGACTGTGGACTTTGAATTAACAAAGACAAGCCATACCCAAAACATCAGCCTGCTAGAACTAGCAGGTTATGACAGCTTGCATTAGATTGTCTTTTGAGCTAAACATACAGTGCCCCAATAGTAGACACTCCATCCTATCCTTTACCTAGTGTCACCCTCTTCTGACAATGTCACACCTCATACCTCATATGTGGTCCTACTTTGTCCATCTTCTTATATGCCTTCCCTCTGTATGTATGTATGCACGCATCTATCCCTTGTCAACTCAACTTCACATGTGCACAACCACCCTGTTGCTTCTACTGTTTTGCCTCCTACTCCATCTCTCCATACTCACATTGCCCTCAACTTGAATTCCATACTACTCATCCATTCTCTCCTTATATAAAAGGAGATCTTTTCATCCAAAACAGTTATTTTGCCACTCCTCTACTTGTATTCTGTTATATGTTCTCCTTCTTAGTCTCCTTTTACATGCTATCACTCCCTTTTCCAACCCATTTTATTACTGATAAGGGTGATAAGGGTGGTATTATGTTTGTTATGCCCAATGCCCCCAATTTTAAACACTGTACCATAGATTAACATTTCTGTTGCTTTTGTGCCGAATTTACTACCAGTCATAACAGCACCCTGCTCTGCTTAGCGGAGTACTGAGGGAGCTACACTATCTACCAGGCACTCTGCTATACAGTTTTGACATTTCATGCTGTTCTGCTCTCCCATATAGTGCAAAACTGTGCTGACTGGATGGAAGTCACATTAGGAACACTGCTCAGAATAGCTCTGCTGTTTTGCTGGATGTCACATCAAGAGCACTGCTCAGAACAGTTCTGCTGATTGGGAGGATGCCACATTAGGAACACTGCTCAGAACAGCTATGCTGACCGGGTGGATGTCATGTTAGGCACAATGCTCAGAATATCACAATGAAGATGTGTGGTTTGCTCAGCGGCACACACAATTCAACTGCTACATGTATGGCTACTCCTAATGTGCTGCAAAGCACACTGTTGTAGAGTCCAGCTTTGTAGCATGTGCAATGAATTTTCTGTTATGTCATGTCTTGTTAATTCCTAAAGTACCTCACATAGAATTTATATATATGTGTGCGTGTGTATGTTTGTCTGTGTGTGTGTGTGTGTGTGTGTGTGTGTGTGTGTGTGTGTGTGTGTGTGTGTGTGTGTGTGTGTGTGTGTGTGTGTGAGTCTGTGTGTGTGTGTGTGTGTGTGTGTGTGTGTGTGTGTGTGTGTGTGTGTGTGTGTGTGTGTGTGTGTGTGTGTGTGTGTGTGTGTGTGTGTGTGTGTGTGTGTGTGTGTGTGTGTGTGTGGAAAACTTCAGTAATCTCATAAGGACCCATATATATATATATATATATATATATATATATATATATATATATATATATACACACACACATAACCCCTAGATTTAATAAAATACATGTAGGCATAGTGTAGAGCCTACATGGAAGTTACCATGTCCATGTATGCGGGTCCCCCTTGGTAGCATGCCATGCATATTAATGTTGGCATGTTGTTGAGGGAGAGCCATGGAACACAATTATTGAATCAGTGCAGGGAGTATGTGACTAACTGTGTCCGCAGATGAGTAACACACCCCCTGCACTGAGCAAGTGCAGTATATCAATGTATTTAATTATTTTGTCAAGGTTGTCTGACACAGAGCGCAGGAAGAGACACATGCCAGACATCTAAAATAGAAACTGGATGCATTTAATTTGTGATTCAAAGGTCAAGTTCAAGCATAGCTTAGTGGGTTTGTGCGGAGTGGTGCTTAGCAGTGCTTAAAGTTGCCTCACAGGAATATGTAAAAGTATAGCAGCATTCTACATATCTATGTAGCTAAGTGGTTAGAGTGACGACCTTATGTGCAGTAGGTGCAGGGTTTGAATACATGGAAGGAATATTAATCATTTATTTTCGAAAGGCAAATTATTTTGATTTTTTTTAAATCCTGATCTGCTGTGCTTGGCTAAGCTCTGCTAAGACTTGTTAAGACCTGCTAAGCACTGCTTAAACAATCTCTGTTTATGCACTGCTTGGCAGTTCTTGGAATTGCTTGGCTGTGCTTAGCTGGTTTGCATACTGCTAAGCAGTGCTAAGCATTGGCAGTGTAAACACTGCTCAGCTCAGCTGCACTTATTTGTGCAGTACCAAGCGACACACTGCATTTTTAAAAATTGCCCAATGGTGTGTAAGGGTTGAAAAACAGGCTGTATTAAGCTCAACAGGTGAGAATACAGCATAGCCAGTTGGAATTTGAACTGTGCATGAACTGTGCCAGGAGTTGGAAAGGGTGCATGCTTCCAGGTGCAGCGATTGAGCATTCAGGAGTCTGGGGTCATTGTCAGACTCCTGGTGAAAGACCATGAAGATCAGCTGTTGCAGGGGCAGTTCCAGGGCTCAGAGTGTAAGGCAGAGGCCTGGGAACAGCTGTTATGCAATCTCACAAGTGCTACAGGTATCGCCCACACAGATGAGCAAGTCCTTCACCACTATGATGACCTGAAGCATCAAAAGGGGGATCTCAGAGCAACCCTGACAATATTCGTACCGAAGAACATGTTGCAGTATCCATTCCCATCCCACTTATGTCCTAGATGTCCCCAAAGTTGGAAATTCCTTGAAGACAGCCCCCATTGCTAGATCCAGTTCTGACTTTTATGTTATGTGATAAAGTCATATTTTTAGACCTAGTGTCAAATACAAATCAACTTGGACATAATTGTTTTGTATGTGTCTAATTTTGTATGATTGCATGTCGAAGAATCTGTTTTGTATAATTGCATGTCAAAAGATAATTTCTGTAAATTGCATGTCATTGAATACTGTCATTTCATATATGGGCTATTCCTCAAAGAGGGAGGATGTAGATCAGAGAGTGTGCATGTACTGTTAGGAAACATTTCCAGATGTAAGCACCTGCATATAAATAGTGAGCACATGCAGGCAGCAATGCCATTTTGAGAAAAAAGCCAGAGTGTTAACATGTATGAGTGTGGTAGTTAATCTGTTTTTAAGTTTATTTAAGCTCAAGTTACAAAGCCTTATTTCTGATGTGTCTGTGTGTAATAAAGCTGCTTGAACAGAACTCATGAATGTTCATCTGTTTTATCCTGACCAGACGAGCAACAAAATGGTATGCCCAGATACTGATTAGATTCTTGTATCCACCATAAAACATGGACTTTACACTTCTTGTATATTCTGATCTGAATATCCAACAAATCTGAAAGCTGATACCATTAACCTTTAAGGGTCCACTGAAAATCCCTTCTGTAAAACATGTGGAGTCACCATGAAGAGAGAGGGCACCAAGAGGCCTAGTGCTTGAAAACAGAATCAGAATGGAATCATTCAAAATACCTGAAGTACTGTTAATCAGACTGACAGAATCCTGTCCAGCAGAAGAAAGGTTATTAAAGAGTGTCCAGAAGATGTCTGCAAATGATATTGACTACATGGGAATCGGAGGGAATTTCATAAAGCTCACAGTTATGCCCATAAACTGGAATAGTCCCTGGGGAAAATAAGTCTGTCCATATTTGAGGCTGCTAGCAGATAGTTAGCCAGGTAAGGAAACACCCTGATGCCCTACAGCCTGACAGCTGTTGCCAGTACAGACATACATTTGTTGAACACCCCATAGGCTGTGGTGAGACTGAATGGCAATGTATGAAACTGAAAATAACTGGCTCCTATCCAAAAGCAAAAGAAGATTCTGGGGTCTTTGGCAACCTTGATGAGTAGATATGTAACCTGAAGGATCAAACAGCACATCCAGTCTTTTTCATACAGGCATGCAAAGAAGGGTAGGCTACAGAATTATCATGTGAAAGGGATCTTTGAAGATGTGTTGTTCATGACTGTTCAAACTGAGAATAGGCCCAAAGCCATTTGCATTTCTGGGGACTAAAAATACTTTGGGTAAAAGCCTAGCCCTTTTTGGTCTAGCAGTATCTTTTGGGTGTCTGTTTTTATGAGCAGACTATGTGGCTTAAATCTGGTTCCTTTGTTTAGATGGGGTAGGATTATTGGGAATGAGTGTGATTGCAGCTTGGAGGGTCATGAATGGGATAGTATAGCCTCTGATTACTATGCCCCTTTCCTATCTGGCATGCATGATTAACAGCCATTCTCCTTTAAGAGCTCAATTATTCTGAGATAATCCAAATTCACTGTCTAAGGTTGATGCCACGGTGGTACGGTGGTAGCTTTATTACCTCACAGCAAGAGGTTCTCCCATTCGATTCTCAGCTTGGCTTGGGAGTGCCTTCTTTGTGGAGTCTGCATGTCCTCCCCGTGGTTGGGTAGCGTTCGAAAGAAATGGGTGAGTAAATGGGCGTGCCATTGTTGAAGGTTGGGCATCGAGCTGGCACCTCAGCATTTCGTAAAAAAATCTACTGCCAATCATTAGCGGACCGGAGTTCCGCTGTGGCGACCCCTTACCGGGAAAAAGCCAAAAGACAAACAACAACAACTGTCTAAGGATTTGCCTATTAATAGCACATAGAGAACTCACTAATGAAATGTGTTAAAGGAAAAAACTTCAAAGACCAATTCACGTAAGGTTCAAGTATGGCACCCTTTATTACTTGCAGCGAGGAGACAAAGCATGCAAATACAGGATTTGTCTTAATTACTAGTGAGCAGTATGCTACTTTTATACAGTTCTTTCCATGTTACACAGAAATGTTGTTTCTTTTGCTGACATAGTTAGACACAGCTTTCTGTATTGTTCTACAGAAAATGTTACTTAGATTTCCTGCTGACATGTTCAGATTTAAAACTCACTATGTGTTACATAGAAAATGTTACTTAGATTTCCTGCTGACATGTTCAGATTTAAAACTCACTGTGTTACATAAAAAATGTTACTTAGATTTCCTGCTGACATGTTCAGATTTAAAACTCACTATGTGTTACATAGAAAATGTCACTTATATTTCCTGCTGACATGACTGGTTTATAAAAAACATTTGAGAAAAACAACCTGGCCTTGGGGCTTATTTTTAGCCCACTACGAACTTTCTATTCTTCAATTGTGCAGTTCTAATATATATGTGTTACATTTCAAGGTACATTTCTAGCTTAAGTACAAGTAATGCTGACTATGGTTCATACTTTCATATGGACCTTCCCACCTTGGTGATGACCAGTTCTTCTTTTTATATTTCTCCCCACACCCAGTCCCTGGGATCACTGACATTCAGCCTGTTCTTTGTTTTCAAGTTTGTCTAAACAGAATTTGAATGCAACAGATGTTTAGAATTCAACACATTTCTAATATATCAGAATCAACCACCTAGCCTGAGGCCCATGAGAAGTTTCCACTAGAACTATGGTGTATAATTCAACCTTCCAACAAAGTTTCAAAGGAGTCAACTTTGAGTTTTCAACAGTTCATGCAGTCAACTGCAGAATGGCAACATATATATCATATCTCCCTATCTTATTAACTTTTCTTAATTTATTCTTTAATATATTCTAATACTCTCGACTAGTCCATCTTCTTCACTTATAGATCGTGAATTCTTAACCATTTGCTATAACTCGATGCCTTCATTTGAGTTACCTACCCCTGTTCGAGATCTGGTCTCGATGGGATCTCTAATAAATGGTTTTATTTTCACAATGTCTCTATTTTCAGTGACAACAGGATATTGTGGGGATGGACTAACCTGTTCACTTGCTTCATATTCTGGTAAGGGAGGCAGAGGGGCTGATGCTATTACTAAGTTATTGTCCTCTTTGTCTAAAAACATTGTTTTTGAATTGTTGTTCTTTTGTTCCCTACGGTTTACTTCCTCAATCCACCTGTGTGCCTGAGGAATTCCTAATTTGCGTTACTTTTTTACCCGACCTTTGGAATCGGTTTTGAGCTGTTTGACAAGTTTGATAAGCAAGGATTTTTCTAATTTTCCATCAAATTCATATTTATTAACCCATTTTGAATAATATTTAATATTGTTGGCACGCTGCGACTGCATGTATTTTGCATCTTCTGTTAACGGCAGATTTTGGGGTCTTTTTGTGCAATTATTACCCATTTTGTTCTACCCTTTGATTGTTACGTAACTTCTTTTATTTTTAACATGGTACCACGGATTTTGTTATAGTCTCTTCAGAATGACTGCCTACTTATTCTGTTTCTCTGGATCTATGACAAGACAGTAATCTTTTCTGTCCCTGACTTTGTAAAATACAGTCTTGACAAAAACAATACAAATCTAGTCCTTGGTCTAAAACAGAAAACAGAAAAAGTAGATTCACCTTACCTGAGCCTACGTGATTGATCACCTGATTCGTGGAAAACCGTCCTTCAGTCGCAGATCAGAAAGTGGCTTACCTCTTTTGCACAACAATTCAGTCGGAGGGCTTTTCAAATAAGAAGAACCAATTTGGTTTCTTCCCCGTACGGTTTCAACCACCTGGCCTGTCTGATCCGAGGCGAAGAGAGGGTTCTGGCTCAAAGGACCAATCTGTCAAAGGAAAAAACTTCAAAGACCAATTCACGTAAGGTTGAAGTATGGCACCCTTTATTACTTGCAGCAAGGAGACAAAGCATTCAAATACAGGATTTGTCTAAATTACTAGTGAGCAGTATGCTACTTTTGTACAGTTCTTTCCATGTTACACAGAAATGTTGCTTCTATTGCTGACGTAGTTAGACACAGCTTTCTGTATTGTTCTACAGAAAATGTTACATAGATTTCCTGCTGACATGTTCAGATTTAAAACTCACTATGTGTTACATAGAAAATGTTACTTAGATTTCCTGCTGACATGTTCAGATTTAAAACTCACTAAGTGTTACATAGAAAATGTTACTTAGATTTCCTGCTGACATGACTGAATTATAAAAAACATTTGAGAAAAACAACCTGGCCTTGGGGCTTATTTTTAGCCCACTACAAACTTTCTATTCTTCAACTGTGCAGTTCTAATATATATATGTGTTACATTTCAAGGTACATTTCTAGCTTAGGTACAAGTAATGCTGACTATGGTTCATACTTTCAAGCAGCCTTTGCTTTCATTATCAATAGCTTCAGCAGCTATATACTTTCTCATGGCATAAGCAGAAAATCTCTTTGTTAAGTCTCATGACACTAGTAGAAATTAAACACTCATTATTATTATTATTTTCATGACATTAGCAGAAATCAAATGCTTTCCTGTTAATTTCCGTAGCATAAGCAGATCATAGCTGCACATATTTTCTGACATAACAGGATTGGAATGTTTCTAGTAACTGTGCAGATTCACACAGTGTGAACAGAATAAATGTATTAACCCTTTTTAAACCTCAAATGCACTAAGCATGCATATTACTAATACATATTTTTCTAACAAAATGTTAGAGTTTTTGTTTCATTTTTTGTCCTTGGTGTGAGTGAATTCCCTTGCATCTATGGTAAAATTGATACTGCTTAGACATTGCTAAGATGTACTAATTTCAGTGACTGCATTTTGTCAGCTAGTTAAGAGGTAAGTCAAGGGAAATCTGGTCAATGTTTTGTAAGATTATGTTTCTCCACTGAGTTAACATGGTCTGAAAAGGTTGTCAAGATTAGAGTAGGTAGGAGTGTTCTGACTGGCATCTTATGAGTGTGAATTTCATTGCACATTGTTACCCGTCTATGGCAACAGCCTCATTTCTTAATTTACTTTGCTTGCATGGTTAGTTTAGATTGTTTTAGAGTGAAGTAACATTGTGGGTAGGTGATTATACTAGGAGATTTGATTGCCGATCACCTCATTCAAGTAAATGTAGATTCCAGGCAAGTAGATGCTAGGAGGTAAACAACAGTTATACATTTGGAAAGATTATATTACTCACTGTGAATGATGTTATGAAATCTTAAAAGGGGGCTTGAGAAGATGGCATTTCTAAACAAGATGAATTGCAAATGAGATTAAAAAATTGCTAGTCATTATTATTTCATGATGATAATCCTAAGGTATTGGGAGTTTTATGGACACCAGATTTGGCATTCTTGAATTAGTTATTACCCAGTTTCCAGAATGAGTTACTGTTTAGTCATTAGATGGGCATGATGTATTATATCGGTTAAAATTTCCACAGTAGGTTAATTTTAGTGTTTAATAATATTCTGTGGTAATTTTCAATTTTTTCAGTCTTACTTTTGAAAAGATAATCTGAGCTGAAGTAAGACTTAGCATTATTCACATAATTCAGGTGAATGATTGTTAACAGTAGTTAACGGAGACTATTTTGTCATTGGAAGGTGATGAGTGAAAGGACAGAAGGGAAGTCTAGCATGATAGGTGAAAAACCAAGAGTTTTTTAACACTTAGTTGACATATTACATTTTCTTTCACATCTTGATGTCAATGGTTGATGAAGCAAGGCTTTTTTTTTAAATTGGGACCCTTTTTAAAAGTGAGGCAGAAGATTGTTTTATATAAATATATATATATATATATATATATATATATATATATATATATATATATTAAAATTAATATCTAGAGTCAAATAAAATGATTACTGTGTATGTGCAGTGCAGTCTATATAATACTCATGGTTCTCTAAAGAATGGATATGTTGAAGCAATAACTATTCAGATTTTATTATTTGTACATTGTCCACTGATCTTTGTGGGTAGATATGTGATACAGCTGAAAGGTCTGGCAATTTTCTGTTTCCAGCCTTGCCTTGAAAACTTTGTGGATGGCAGTAGCTGTATAGGAGTTGCTATAAAGTTTGGCTACTATTCATTAGTGTAGATACAGCAATAATGTTTTAAAAGACATAGTTATAAATAGTAGTGCTAGAAATAACAGAAAAAGGTAAACATTGAGAGATGTGCACTGTTAAGCTTAAAAAGATTGACAAAATCTTTTGTTTGTCTGCTTAAAGATATATATATATATATATATATATATATATATATATATATATATATATATATATATATATATATATATCAATAGGCATCTGACAGTCCCCATGTTCACTTGCCTATTATACAATGATTGTCCATTAACATCATAAAACGAGGACGCTGATTGGCCAGCCCAACCAGTGTGCCCATTGAGAATATAGAACGGAAAAAGGTCCGGTCGCACGGACTTTTTTCCGTTGATATATTCTTTAATTTGAAGGTTTTTTTCAAAAGAAAAAAAAAAGTGGAGCAACGGAGATCTTCTTTTCTCCATTGCTTACTTTCCCGAGCACCGATGTACTGGCTATGCATTGGAATGCAAGTTCCAAACACATGCACAGTACATCAGATAGAGCAAGGAAGACATAGCCAGAGGCAGAAGGACAGCGCGGCGCCATTATACAAGGACCTTATTTAAGAAAAGTAAGTATTTCTTTCTTAAATAATATCATTTTATAATAGCAAGAACCCACTTCTGGGTCTGGGTAATGCTGGATTTACCCACGGTTGTCTTTGTTTGCCCTCGTGACCAAATCACACCAACCATGGGTAAATCCAGCATTACCCACACCCAGGTGAGGGTTATTGCTTAAGTATCTTCCTTTGTTGCTATAGACATGTTTTCCATGGTGAATTTTAATGAGTGTTAAAATATACATCTATATCTATATCTGTAGCTCTATCTATCTATCTATCTATCTATCTATCTATCTATCTATCTATCTATCTATCTATCTACCTATCTAAGGGTGTGTGTGTGTGTGTGTGTGTGTGTGTGTGTGTGTGTGTGTGTTTGAGGATGTATATGTATGAAATTATGATCTTCTGTTTCCAAAGTAAATTCCAGTATTAATATAAGTTTTATTGTTCGAAAGAAGTTGTGTTTTCAAAAGGAGCTACAAATAGTTAATGTGGAGGGTGTTCCAGTCAAAGCCTAGGGATTGTCATTCTATGCCTGTACAAGTAAGAGAGGCACTAAGATTTTAGAATTTTTTTCATTATAGCTTGTTACGATGAAAATAAAGATACTTTGTTACAGAAGTCAATTCATATATGATTCAGTGGCGAAATCACTGGTTAACTACAGGAAAACAAGAAATTATGGTGAAGAGTAACCTATTTATCTTGACGTTGGTTGCCAATAGTGTTATATAGAGCTTTATATGAAGGCCACTTCTGTTTTTGAGTACTCATATCAGTCATAAAATTGTGAATCAGCATAAGGGTCACTAAATGTGTTGATGATGGCTTATTGGTTAAGATAATATCCTCACTTAAAGAAGCTGAAGTTCAAGAGAGTCAACAAAAATGCATACCTTTGCAGTATTAATGCCTTACCTTTGATATCAGAAAAAGAAGCAAAATGAGACCTGACAAAAATAAATAAATTATTATTACAAAATAAATTGTCATATCACAAAAAACTGATACCATCATTAAGACTCTAAGGATAACATTAAGTAGATATTTAAAGTCTGACCCATGTTTCTACCAAAGTCAAGAAAGCATATTCTGTACATCATCTATTTCTAATGTGAGAACATTATACCACTTTATACCTTAATAACATGACCCATTACTGAATGCAATATTGTTTTCTGTAGCCTTCAAACAAGCCATTTGAAAGAACTTGAAATGGTACAATGATTCCTTCATGGAAAAACTCATAATGTTGGAAAAGTTTAAAAATTCAGAAAAGCTTCAGGTACTGCCAATTTCTTCTGTTTCTGTTTCTGATGCTACAAATTAATAATTAAAAAACAAGTGACAACTACATTGTACAACACCTTCCTGTATTATGGAATAAGATTCCCTTTGCTAGCAAAAAAGTAACTTATTAGCATTCTTCACAAATATTAGGGAAATCAAGCTTTGGGAAGGTTGGTACATCATAAGCTTGACAGTCAAAGCCAGGAAACTACAAATATTGGAAGGGATAATAATGAAAGCATTGGTTAAAGGTGATCACAATCAGGAAATGAGGCTGCCAGACAATGATGGGAATATCCTTGATTTATTTCTGTTCTATGCAGAATGTGTAACAATAGCTAAGGTGAGAAATCTGCTGCAGTTATTGACTACTTCATGTGTGAACTGCCATCCTTAGAATAAAAAGTACAGTTTTGTACCTACCATAAATGTAGATGTTTGAGGATCTCCATTGCTGCAGTCCTTACATATGGGTATTCCGCTGTCCACCATCGGCCCGAATACCAAAGGGCTAGAACCGGCGTCGGTCATCGGCGCCCGAGACTGACGTCAGTACGTGCCAGTACAAATGCGCATGACCGACGCCATAACCTCAGTCTTTCTTGCCTCAGATGTCAGAATGCAAAAAACACCACCCAAACCCCAACCTAAAAAGAAAAAGGGGGAAGGAGGGAGGGAAAATTGGACTGCAGCAATGGAGATCCTCGAACATCTACATTTATGGTAGGTACAAAACTGTACTATGTTCTTCGTCTCCCATTGCTGCAGTCCTTACATATGTGTAGAATCCCAGAGCAATGGAAAAAAGGGAGGCTGGTCAACTAAATAGCATTAGGAGCTGCTGACATGCCCTGTAAGATTGCAGTGGCAAACCCAGCCCTAGACCTAGAATAAAGAGGTAAATGATAATGCTTTGTAAAGGTATGTACAGAACTCCAAGTAGCTGCTTCTAGAATGTCTTTAGTAGCTACCCCTCTCAAAAAAGCAGTAGAAGTGGCCATAGCCCTAGTAGAATGAGGCCTGATCCCAGCTGGAACATCCTCTCCATGATGAGAGTAACAAAAAGCAATACAATGGCTAATCCACTTGGAAATAGTTTGTTTCGAGACAGCTTTCCCTCGTGAAGTCAAAGCAAAAGAAACAAATAATTGTTGAGATCTTCTGAACTCTTTGGTTCTGCTCAAATAATACCTCAACTGCCTATGTACATCTAAAGAATGCAAAACTTTTTCCCCTTCATTTTGGGGGTTAGCATAAAAAGTAGGCAAATGTATAGATTGGTTCAATGCCACATTAGAAATCACTTTAGGCAGAAAAGTAGGATTAGTACGTAAGGAAACTCTGTCATTGTGAAAAATCAGAAAAGGTTCCACTGCCATGAGGGCCTGTAATTCAGATACCCTTCTAGCAGAAGTAACAGCCAACAAAAAAGCAGTCTTCCAAGACAACAACTGCAATTCAGCTGTAGCTGCAGGTTCAAAAGGAGGCAGAGTCAGCTTTTCCAAAACAAAATTAAGATCCCAGGTAGGAGTAGGAGCCCTCCGTGGGGGTCTGATATTCTTTGCCCCTCTAAGAAACTGTTTAACCAACGGATGTGAAAATAAAGGAGGGTCACAATCATAGTGAGCAGAAATAGCTGCAGCATGCACTTTTACAGAAGAGAAGGACAAACCCTTGTCCAATAAAATAGTCAAATATTGCAATGTACAACTCAAATTAGGCAATTCGACATCAAAGCCTTTAGCTGAACTCCAAAGAAAAAATCTCTTCCATTTACCAGCATAAACTTTTCGAGTACTAGGACGCCTGGCTTCCAAAATAACATCCAAAACTTGTTGAGGGAGCTGAAGGTCCTCCTTCTCTAAAACAGAATGCGCCAGGCTGTCAGGTGTAGGGATTGCACCCTGACATTGAGAAAATGATTGTTTTCCTGAGACAATAGGTGAGGAATCTGTGGCAATGGCCAAGGTGGTACATGAATTAAGCTCCGCAACAGAGGGTACCAATGCTGACGAGGCCAATCCGGTGCTATAAGGATCATGCAAGGTTTGTCCCTCCTGACTTTCAACAGCACCTTTGGAAGAAGAGGCAAAGGAGGAAAAGCATACACATGAAGGTTGCTCAAACTGAAGGATAGTGCATCTATTTTCCAGGCTTTCAGATGAAATAGCCTTGTGCAAAACAGTGGCAGTTGGAAATTCAGAGGAGAAGCGAACAGATCTATGTCCGGAGTTCCCCAAGCCATTGTCAACTGAAGAAATACTTGAGGGTCCAATTTCCATTTGTGAGGATCCACAAGCTGTCTGCTCAGAACATCTGCTAAAGAATTTTGTGCTCCTGGCAGAAACTGTGCTCGAAGAGTGATGTGCAGATTCAAAGCAGTTTCCCATAACAGCATTGCTTGTCTGCAAAGAGGGTAAGAATGAGTTCCCCCTTGCTTGTTGATGTACCACATGACCGTCGTGTTGTCTGTTCGAATCAACACCAGTCCTGGTTGAAGTAGGCTTTTGAATCCTTCCAAAGCAAATTGAACTGCCAGCATCTCTTTCATGTTGATATGCAAGTGAAGTAGCTCTGGGGCCCAAAGGTCTTGAATCCATTTTCCTCTGAAATGAGCTCCCCAGGCTGACTCCGAGGCATCTGTCGTTAATATCTGACTTGCCTCTGGTTGGGTCACAGAGAGCCCCTTGTTTAGGTGACATTCCTGAGCCCACCACAGAAATTCTCTCTGAATGCAAGGTAGAATCGGAATGTCAGTGTCCAAATCGTGGCAGTGTTGAGTCCAAACGCTCTTGAGATACCATTGTAGCTTCCTCATATGCAGTTTGGCATTGGGAAGTACTAGAATGCAAGATGCCATGAACCCCAAGGCTTGAAGGACTGTCCTTGCAGTCAGCCTAGACATTACTGATAGCTGTTGGAAGTATAGGTGAAGATTCCTTTGTTTGTCCGGGGTAAGAAATGCCATCTGAGCAGCTGTATTCAGTTTCACACCC
The DNA here is from genome assembly GCF_019279795.1 of Protopterus annectens. NCBI lineage: Eukaryota > Metazoa > Chordata > Ceratodontiformes > Protopteridae > Protopterus > Protopterus annectens. The sequence continues at coordinate 992,378,697 of NC_056747.1, forward strand.
AGAAAACACATCTCTTGTGAGGGTACTAGACTGGACTTTATTTCGTTCACAGAATACCATAGGCATCTTAAAACTGTCATTACATACTGCAGATGTTGAAGAAGTTCGTGCTTGCCTTGAGCCAGAATCAAACAGTCGTCCAGATAAGGATAAATTTGAATTCCTGTTAGCCTGAGAAAAGCTATTACTGGAGCCAGGACTTTTGTGAATACCCTGGGCGCAGTAGACAAACCAAAGGGCAATGCAGAGAACTGATAATGCAAATTCCCATTCTGAAACCTCAGGAATTTCCTGCAACTGGGCCTGATAGGAATGTGAAGATAGGCCTCTTTGAGATCCAGAGTCACCATCCAGTGATCTTTGCCCAGCATAGGTAACAGCTTTTGCAGTGTTAACATCTTGAATTTTGGAATTTCCAGAAAGGTATTTAGAATGGACAAGTCCAGAATTGGTCTCCAAGTATTTCCTTTCTTTGGCACTAAGAAAAGACGGGAATAAAACCCCGTGCCTCTTTCTGCAGAAGGTACTTCCTGTATTGCTTCCATCTGAAGCAGAGAAGAAATTTGAGTCTGAGCTTCCAGTCTTTTCTGACGAGGCACATCCGGCATACCTTTGAAAGGAGGGAATGTGTGAAAATAAAATTTGTAGCCTCGATTTATTATGTCCAATACCCATTTGTCTTGGGTAACCAAATGCCAATTCCTTTTGAAAAATCTCAGTTTTCCTCCCAGAGGGGCTGCCAGCAAGGCAGAGTCCGGCAGCTGAAGACACGGGTCATTGGGTCTGTTTCCGAAAGGACTGACCCCTGCCCTCCCCAGCAGAAGGGGTAGAAGAACTCAAAGACCTAGAAGTAACAGGGCCCTGAGAGGAAGCCCTACCTCTACCTCGCCTCGACCTGCCCCTAGATTGATAATCCGAAGAGGGGAAAGACCATCCCTTAGCAGGCCAATTCCTACTGAACTTAGGGGGCTGAACCTGTAAAAATCCTTAACTGTCTGCATAGACTTAGCTTTTCCTCCATTTTTTCAAAACTGATTCTACTGGAGGGCCAAAAGAACATCAGATTGTAGAGGAGCATCCATAATTCGAGCCTTAACATGCTCTGACAAGGTCTGATCTTTAAGCCAAGCATGCCTACGAATAACTGAACTAGTAGCAGCCACCCTGGAAGAAGCCTGTAAAGCATCAAAACCACACTGCAAAGAATGCTTACCAACTTGGTCTGAAGCATGCACTAAATCCTGAAGCTCCTTACATTCAATACCTTCAGCTAAAGCATCTACTTTACATTTCAATTGGCCCAGCAAATAATTTTGATACCGGAGCATATGAAACTGACAATTTAAAGCTCTCATAGCCAAAGTGGAAGAGGTATACAGTTTTACCCCACCTATCCAGGGCCCTAGCATCCTTGTCCAGAGGAACTGGATTTCTAACCACAGAAGCCCTAACCCCTTTGGGGCCTTGAGTAATAGTTTCTGGATCAGCCCTAGGACTCTTATACAAGTACTTGTGAGCTTCCGAACCCTGTAGTATCTATCTGGTTTAACCGGAGCAGGAGGCAGAGAATCTGGGTTAAGGGCAGCCTCAGAAAACACATCCTGAACAACATCCAGTACAGGGGGAATAGCCAAGGGCCTATGCTGAGGCAAAAGCAAGAATTCTCTTAGTCTTTACGAGAATCAGAATAATCCTGGCCCTCCCATTTGAAATGTTCCCTCATGGAATGCAAAGTCTCAGAGAAAGAAAAATCTTCTGGAGGGGACGCAGAGGGAGTAGAGTCCTCAGCCTCTGAATCAGAATAAGGAGGGAAATCCTGAAGTTCTTCCTCAGAGGAATCTGACTCATTGGAAGACTGAACCAAACCCTCCAACTCTGTCTCTACCCTGGGCCTCTTCGCAGGGGGGGGGCATAGAACCCCTAATTAAAGTAATCAAATCTTCAGCCATCTTTAACATGTGTTTCCTAGGAGCTGGACCCTGGGGACTAGCACCAGCAGGGGCAGACTTAGACTTAGAATGGGCTCTGCTCTGAGAAGGAGGAGGCCTAACTACCCTATGAGGGGAGGGAACCACTGACATTAGAGAAGCACCCTCAGCCTGGCCTAAAACAGGAGAAGCCACTTCCTGCAGTAACAAAGGCTCCCCTTGAGACTCAGGTAAACTTTCAGAAGGAGCCGCAGAAGTAGCCAGTGGTACTACAGAACCGGCATCCGGAGTGGACGCCTCATCCTGTTTGGGCCGCAAAGACTTTTCTTTGCGTTTCTTAGAAGAACCAGTCGTCGGAGAATCCGACGGCATGTTATAATTACAACGTTTACCAAACACCAGCCTAGCACAGTCCGACTGACGTTTAATAGTACGCTTGTTAAAAGTAGCACAAAAGCGACACCCAACAACGTCGTGCTCAGGCCCTAAACAAGGAATGCAGAGTGAATGGTAATCCCTATGAGGAATCTGTTTCCCACAAGAAATACAGTTATTAACTTTTTCTGACATCCATCAATACTGAGGCAAGAAAAAGACAAAAGTGTCCCCAACGGGGTACTTAGCCCAACTTGGTCTCTGGTCTGAAACTCGAAAACCGACAATTCCAGAACGCCGAATGGCACTTGCAAATGCTGCTTCTGCTTAGGACCACGCGGCAAGAAAGACTGAGGTTATGGAGTCGGTCATGCGCATTTGTACTGGCACGTACTGACGTCAGTCTCGGGCGCCGATGACCGACGCCGGTTCTAGCCCTTTGGTATTCGGGCTGATGGTGGACAGCGGAATACCCATATGTAAGGACTGCAGCAATGGGAGACGAAGAACATCTGGGATATGTATTAAGAACATCAGTCTTTGGATTACAGGAGGACATAGTTCAGATGCTTATAGAATACCTACATAGAAATGCAATGTAAACAGCTATTGGCAGTATGTAGTGCAGGTATGAATGTGGACAGTAAGTAAAGAAAAAGTCGTGCGGGAACTAAATAATCTGTGAGTCAAGAAGGAAAGACTAATTCAGTTACCTCCTAGTGTATTAATAGAGTGGGCAGTGGAGCATGGTGTACTATTAAGATAATGTTTTTAAAATGTATTTATTTGTTTTTTACATTTGTTTATCAAGGTAGGGCATTGTAACACCTGACCATTTGCACGAACTGCCTGGGTGACATAATTCACAAAGAAGAAAAAAAGTGTGGACTAGGGAGTCAGTAAGCTGTGCACATCAAAACAGACCAGAAAGAAACAATATCTAACAAAAACTGTCAAGTAGCTATTAGTGGATATATTAACAATTATGCAAAAAATGCGCATTTTACTATTTTACATGATTATATGTCAGGTTTAAATCATTGTGGAAATGGTAGTAAGGGCCAGGACATGGAAGGGTGCTAGAGGTAGAGTTAAGAGATGTTAGGAGTTGAAGGACAGAGAGATTAAGACTAGAGGTTGAGAGTCCCTTGTGTAATTTGGCCTTCTGTGTGGCAAGTACAGTTTAAACTTTATTTCTCTCTTAAATAAACCTTATGACTCTGGAACACTGGAAATTTGGGACAGCGATTTCCTTGAAGAAAAGCTGGTCTAGAAAGAATTTGGTTATTAGAAGTCTGTTTGCCTTATTTGTGTTTAGCTAATGTTCATGGAAATGATTCTCTTTGGTAATCTAGTGGATGTTTGAATGATGGAGCCATTTCTGAATACAAATTCTCTGTCAAAAGTAGGCACCACAGATTTATTCAGCAAATTTCTTACTATCTTAATTCAAGTCAATTCTGTGAGTGGTTCAAAAAGTACCAGACAAGGAGAACTCTTTTGGTATGCTATATTTTAAATTTTTGATAGATAGATAAATAGATGTGTACATAGCTGAAATGTAATGTAAAATGCATATTGTTATGCATTCGGCAAGGGAAACTAACATAAAATGTCTAGCATACGTGGGGGTGATTTTATGACAGACAGTGGTGTAATGAGTATCCCTAAGCTGAATCCAGCTAGTGCTGTTGTGTGCAAAAAGGCCATGATAGTGTCAGTGATTCAGCAGGTAGCACAGATGTGCCTTTGATGGGGGAATATCTGAAGACCGTTAGTTCTAGTCTCATACTCAATGACCAGATTAACTTTCCCAATATTGACACTGCTGTACAGCATAAAATGAATGCTGCACTCCAGAGGTACAATCCTTCAGATAAAAGACTAAACCATGGTTCCATCTACCTGAGACGCTGGTAGCTCAGGTACATGTAAAAGACCTCACAGCACTTATCAAAAAGAGTAGGTGAAATTTGTATTTTATTTACAAATCTTCAGTAATTTATTCTTATAAATAACTTTTAAAACTTAGAATATGGTATGATTTCATAATATTTACACACACACACACACACACACACACACACACACACACACACACACATTTGTGTGTGTGTGTGTGTGTGTGTGTGTGTGTGTGTGTGTGTGTGTGTGTGTGTGTGTGTGTGTGTGTGTGTGTGTGTGTGTGTGTGTGTGTGTGTGTGTGTGTGTGTGTGTGTGTGTGTGTGTGTGTGTGTGTGTGTGTGTGTGTGTGTGTGTGTGTATTATAATATAATATAAAACTCTCTTCCTCTTGCAATTCATTGTCTTTTTGATCTTTTGTTCCATAACCCCAAAAATAAATAAATAGTCCAGTACCTATTTTCTTATTTTTTATTTCACACATTTATCAACATCTAATATTCAATATAAAACAGATACAGCATACAAATGTTTCATCCTTGTAGTTATTAATGCTTCATCTTATTTGTTATTGACAGTTTCCCTTAACATTCATTTCTACAAAATGTCATTCCATTCTCTCACATTTTTAAATCATGTTTGTCTTCTGTAAATATATTTTCTCTTATCTTTGCTCTTTATCGCTTGTATCCATTGAATACCACCTTCCTATTACGAATTTCATCCATCCATCCTCAACCCCTTTCCCATTTTGCACATGGGGTCAGGGTGTCACTTCAACAGTGACAATCATCTTGAGCCAAGGTTTATACTGCTGGGTGGCTAGCCCTGCCACAGTAGTACATTTGCATCACTCTCTCATATACCTATGGCCAATTTAAAGTGCCCAATCTACCTATTGCATGTCTTTAGAATGTGGAAGGAAACCAGAGGAACTGGAGGAAATCCAGGTAACTGCAGGGAGGATATAGAGACTCCACACAGAAGGCACCCTACCCAAGAATCAAACCAGAGCACCTCTTGCTGTGAAGCAACAACGGTAACCACTGCACATCTGTGGCTACCCACTTTCCATTACATATTTATTCCAATATAATTTATCATACCAATTTTTTTCACATCTATATCATATGGATCATAGGATCATAGGAAGTTACTAGGCTATTGGTCCTGAGGCCCTTACAAGCCTAGCCAAGAATTTAGCCCATGTTCCAACAAGTCATTACCCTATTCCACTGTCCATCAGGGACACAGGTGGAATCCCAGGGGTGTATTTTCTGTTCCCCATCCAGTTTTCCATGTTGCACTTAAAAAGGGTTAATGAGGTACTCTGCTTGACATGCAGAGGGAGTCTATTCCACAAATGGGGGAGTCTCTGAAACACAAATCTGTCCCACCAAGTTCTATTAATTTCACAGACCAGGTTGAGGTCACACGTGTGGGTTACTCAAGTGGAGCTTGACTTGTGAATATGCACCAGTCCCATCAAGGCCGGGTCTGAGATTGCTTTATATGCCAGACAGAGATCACCTCTGAGGAGTCTTTAGGAGACTGAGTAGAGGGACAGGACCTTTAGCCTAGCTATGTAGGATAGATGTTTGAGGCCCTGGATTCTCCTGGTGAGGAACCACTGTGGTCTTTCCAGCTGCTGCATGTGCTTTGTGAGGTACATGCTGAAAGGGGCATTGTACTCAATATATAATCGGTCTTATAAGGGAAGAATACAGGGATGTTATGACCACCTTGTCCCTAGATGAGATACCCTTAATAATGAGGTGGGCCATGTAGAAAACTTTCTGTACAACTGAGGCAATATGGTGGTCAAAAGTCAGTTTGCTATCAACCTGGGTGCCCATGTCTCTCAGAACTGATTGCATGCTTAGGACCTTATTGTTAATGTGATAATCTGTGGGGACATCACTCTCCCCAAAGGGGATGATGATGCAATTTTTAGCATTCAGTTTGAGGCCATGTTCCTGGCACCAGTCATTTGTTTGTGTGTGGAGGATGTCCACATCACTAGAGGAATTGATGATAGCACCCAGTTTGCAGTCATCTGCAAACATAGTTAGCCATTACCCGGTGGTTTTGGCCTGCATCTCAGAAAAGTATATCCCAAGCAGTAGAGGCCCCAAGACCGATCCCTGGGGTACACCACTCGTTACAGGTCTACTGCTTATGGTGGCTTCCCTTATTTTGACTAGGTGGGGTCTATCAGTGAGTCAGTTTGCTATCCATCTGGTAACATATGGATTGATGCCTAGTTGAGAGAGTTATCTATTATACCTGAGTGGGGAATAATATCGAAGGCTTTGGGCAGGTCAAAGTAGGCAGTGTGCACCATCTTCCCTTCATCCATTGCCTTGGTGACTGTCTCAAAGAAGTCAAACAAATTTAACAGGCATGACCTCCCCTTGACATAAACAAACTGTGTGGGATCAAGTGTCTGGAGGTTGCTAATGTCCTTGTTAATGAGGTCCATGATAATCTGCTCCATGGTCTTGCAGATCAAGCTAGTTAGGCTGATGGGTCTATAATTTCCTGGATTGGTGGATGATCCACCTTTGTGCAAAGGGATGACAGTGGCTGTCCAACACTCAGCTGGCATGAAGCTGTTACTCAGGCTTTGGTTGAATAGGGTACCTGATGTTGCTGCAGGTTCCTGCCTAAGTTCATTTAGAATGCAGCCTGGGATGTTATCAGGTCCCATGGAGGCTGTATGTTTTGCCTTTGACAGGGCAGTGATGACTTGCTCCCTAGATATAAGGGGAGGGGGTAGGTTCTGGGATGTTTTGTTTAACTGATGGGGGAGCAGAGGGGTGAAGTTTTCACTGAACCTGTCTGCCAGCAGGTTAGCTATAGCTACAGCATTTGCATGTGTGGTGTTCTTAACCACAAGTTCTTAGCAGATCTGAGTACTTCCCTTGAGATTGCAGACATATGTGAAGAAGGCCTTATGATTGACTTTAGTAGATGTGCCAGTTTGGACTTAAAGTTTGCTTTGAAGGACTTCACTAGTACTCTTATTTGCTTGTTGAGGCTTAGGAGAGATTGCTTCCAGTTAGGAACCTGCTCCTTCTTGGTCATGGACAGCAATTTTTTCCTTTTATTATAGAGTTTGTTTATTGCAGATATCCACCAGACAGGTTTACTCTTCCTTGAGGAGGAAGATTTCATCCTGTCGGGTATTTCTTATTCCATCCAGCTATATAAATGCTCATAAAGTACTTTAGTGTAAGTTTGGACATATGTGCCAGTTCCTTTGGAGGGGGAAGGGGCTGTGAAGCTGTTTATGCCTTCCCTCAGGAGGTTGTAATCAGCTTTGGAGAAGTTTTTTTTGTTTGATCCTTGCTGGGGGGGGGGGGGGTTGGGGGAGATGGTGACCGCAGTCTAGTCACATCTCACCAAGGATGACGACACTGTAAAGATGCCTCTATTTTTTCTTAGAATCATATCACATACTATTTTTAACACCATATTTTCTTTTTCTCCTATATTACTTCACAAAAATATCCAGTATTAGATCTTAATATAGTTTCTACCAGCAATTAAGCCCCTTTTTTATTTTCATAATGCACACACGCACATACAAATGAACACATAAAATATGGGGTTAAGTATTTGTAATCTTACCTTCAGTTTGGAAACCCCTCCCCAAAAGTATATAGGGACCAAGTCTAACATCTGTTTCTCTAGCTCTATTAGCAAATGTATTACTCCTGCCTAATGACTGATCAGATGCATCATTACTGTTATTTATTCATTCTTCTTAAACGATACCTTAAATGCTTTTCATATATTTGTTGTGTGTTTTCATTTTCCATCTTTCCTTCCAGTCTTTTATGTATATAATTCTTTCAGTTCTGGTGTCTTGGCCACATTGTATTGATGCTACCTTTTCAAATGTTCAAAGTGGATCATGTTTTATGGAAACATGAGGTTTTGCAGGCCAAACTATATCCATAACCAATCCAAAAGACTGAACTTTATTAAAAAAAAAATCATTCTTGTAGAATGTGTGTTGTGCCCATTGTTTCATAGAATATTAGAATGTTTTAGATATAAATCAAGTTTTTAATGCATCAGTTAATGGAAATTGCCAAAACAAGGACTGCCCTAAATAAACTGTGGGATGGTAACCCTACCAAATTTTCAATAATCAGTATGAATTCCTTGAAAGTAGGGCAAAACCTAGTGGTGCTAACCCAGTCAACAAAACTTTAATTAAATAAATAAGTACATAACTAAATAAATAAATAAAAAATACTGACATAAATGCCACACAAAGTGGAGTTTAGAAATAATGTGGTAATTATTATCTTAAAGTGAGTACATGTAAGGAAACATCTGGGGTAACTTGTACAGTTCTGAGGATCATATAGGTAAGGAGAAATATGGTTGATTGTAAGAGAGTCTACATCATATTTAACAACATGTTTAAGTGAGCAGAGGGGCTGCAGAATACACAGACCCTTGGAAAGTAAGGCATTTACACATTAGAAGATAAAATATGAGCTATGCACATCATAGTATCTAATAGCAAATAGGAAGGGTTCAATAAATGAGGAAGAATGATGGGAAGAGAAGAGGACATTGGCGGTATTTGGATAAGGTTTTATTCTAATTTAGACTTGGGAAATACTAGTTCACTGAGAGGGTAGTGAAATAATACCTGAGACAAAGATGGAGTGTAAGTCTTTAGAAAAGTTTAACATTTCTATGGACCGTACAGGGGCAGGATGGGGTAAGGGTGGGAAAAGACTATTTCAATGGCAGGAAATGCAACTCTCAAATGGACTCAACAGACAGTAGGTCCTCTTCTACCAGTATCATCAATGGATCATATGTTCACAACTGCTGCCTTTCTTAGGGGTACTATAGTACAATTTGGTATATTGATATTTTAGTTGGATTCAGAAGTGATGTTTTGTGTCTGATTAGGCTCAAGCCAGGTGTACAATTCCCCCACAGGCCAGATTCAGGGTAATGATGGTGCAGGAATAAATACTGTTTCCTAACAGCCTGTCTCAGAATTAAACTTTCTAAACATTAAAAACCTTCTACGGCAATGTACTAGGGATAGCCAGAAATGTCTCATGTACATCAAATCCTGTACTGCTGCCTCCCACCAACATAACTGTCTTTATTATGGATATGTCATGCACATAGAATTAGCAATGCATCATACATATATTAAAAGTATCACATAGGAATCCTATAATAAGACAGATAGTAACATAGCAACCATGCATCTTTCTGGACTCAGTTATCTTCTGTGCTGGCTCACTTACACTTTTTAATTTTATTTATGTTTTTCAAACTGGGACATTAGGTGATGTTGTGCTAGGAAAAGTTTTACCTCATTTAAAATTAATTTGCACACCATGGCGTACATACTAAATAAGACATAACTACTTTTTTTTCACTCAATGCTGATAATACTGACAATATAAAACACAGACAAAGAACAAGTTCCCAAGACATATATAGTGACATATAAAGGGAAATGCAGGACATATCTGGTATTGCTTTTAAGTGCTGAAGGAAAATATAACTGAATATTTGCAAAAATATTTGCATGCAGGGATTCATTGCGAGAACACTGAGTTATGGCCCTGAACCCTATACCTCAATAAGCAGTGCTGCTCATTGAGAAAGTTGTTAGAATACTGAGATTTTCATTAGCTGTTATATTCTGTGTAAAGATAATTATGTATTTTAATATCAGATGATTTTAAGTGATTAGTTTTATCACCAAAAAATTCAAATGGCACTTCTGTAAGTGATACAGGTACATTTCAAGGAACAGAGAGTGTGAAGACACATACTGGATATAACATATTGGTACTACAAATGCCCCTGTATTTATTTCTTCCATGCATGAGAATAATTGTAATTACAGCAAATTGTTTACAACATTATTAACGTACACAAAGATAAACACATAAAGGTTTGTCAGACTGTAGAAGTGTTTGGTAATTGTTAAGATAACTAAATATTAGTAATGAGATTCTTTACAATGAGCTGATGGGTGTTTGGTTTTCACATTTCAAATTTGTTGAAAAATATACAGCTTTTTGTTGATAACACAAAATGTGTGCCTAAGGCATTGGGCATTTCCTTATGTACATATCGGTTGTGAATTTTGGATAGCATTATGAAAAAAAAAAAGCCCCACACCTTTAGGAACAAACCAATGGAAAGCATTATAGTCCAGTTTGCTCACATGTTATTTGTCAAAGTAAAGTATCCCAAAGATCCTGACCACACCTTCTTATACAGAAAATAAGGAGGCTCAGAAACTCATACTGCACATTTGTTTCACGATTTGTCTTTGCATGTATCCAGAGTTCTTTCTGTACATACTTGCCAGTTTTTGTCAGTGAAAACATGTCAGTCCAGTATGCAGTGTCAAGGCAGTCTGGATCTATCAGAGGTCCGGGTAGTGTACGGATCTCTCAGTTTTCCTCTCCATCTGCCCCTGTTGTCCGCAAAGCTTACAGTGTGTATGGGTTAGGAACAGGTGGCCGAACTCTTGCTTCAGCCCCAGCGTATGGTGGCAACGTAATATCATCATCCTTTACTAGTTTGGGGTCTGCAGCAGGTGGTTTGGGTGGAGGCTATGGGGCTGGTTCAGGCTATGGTAATTTTGCTGCAGCCTTGAGTGGGGTAGCAGATGGTGGTTTTCTTGGTGGAAATGAAAAAGTAACCATGCAAAACCTGAATGACCGTCTGGCTTCCTATATGGATAAAGTGCGCAACCTAGAGAATGCAAACTTCGAACTGGAGAAAAATATCAAAGATCGTTACTTGAAGCAATCTCAGGGAGGAGAAGGGACAGGCCGTGACTACAGTCAATATGAAAAGACAATTGATGACCTGAGGGATAAGGTAAGATTTGCTCTATGATGAGGTGACTGGCTAACTTTTGGTAGTTCTCTATAATGGAAAACTCTTTAATGTCATTATATTGCAATTTCTCAGTGCAAAGCATTATAACTGCAGTATTTATTTTATCTGTAGTCCCTCTGCTAATGCAAGGAACAAGACTTTAATTGCAAATCCACATATAATTAATTATGATGTTAACCATATGCAAATTGACTTATTTGTGATTGTCCTGGTCTTGTTCTTCTGTATTAATGGAAGTTCTCTAGCCATTTGCTGAGACATGGCTTCTGCAAATGTATATAAAAGATGTCAAACAATTCCTAAGAGAGAAGAGGTCATTCTACATTTGATAAAGTTGTGAATGGAAATCCTTACTTTGTGTAGCAGCTGAAAGGTAATTCTTAAATGAATATATCAGTTATGAAAAACAAACTTTTTGAGGCATAGCGTTACATCTCAGTTTTTTTTTTTTTTAAGAAGCACCTTCCTATGTTTTCTTGACAGTTTCTTTTTAAATTGTGTGGCTTGATCTCACGGGACTCTATTCATAGTGTGTGAAGAAAAAAGTAATCTGTTTATGAAAAGAATAAAAGAGCCATTTTGTTTAGGGCTATTGCACTTCTGAACTGGAATTCTATCTGTCTAAGTCATATGAAACCTGCCTTTGCCATCATATTGTTGGAACACCTTTTGCATTTTTGATGATCACACCAGTATCACAGTAGTTGCACATAGTGATGCCTTCCACAGCTAGCATTGTTTGGCATCCAGTTCAGCAGGTTCACACATGGTATAGGCATTGCTCAATCAAATCATACTTGTCTGTTTAACTCAACAGCAGTTTTAATGCAAACATACAAAACAAACATACATACATATGATTTCAGGGGGTTAGGAGGTATTGGTGTAACCACTCTATTAGAATGTTCTAGCTACAACCCTGGAATCTTTATTTTACTAAAATATATTACTGCATTTTCCTTTTTGTCATATGATTTTTTTATTCATTTTTCCTTACATAGCAAAAATTATATTTGATACTGCTTTTGCTTAAAGCATAACACGACTGTGACTAATTTATCAGCAGATATTTACTTTCCTATTTATATCTTGTATGCGCATGCATTAATATAGTCCTTTGTAAAAAAAAAAAAGTTCTGCCTTGTATGGATAACTTTGTCAATAAACAGTAAACAAATAAGTAAACTGACAATGCATATCTTCAGTAGAGTATCACCCTATTCCTAGGCATAGCACAGAATTTAGACTAACAGGTTTTAAAATAATCATCTGCTGACTTATGAAATGCTGTTTTTCAGGAGATGATGTACTAAAATCCAGAGCAAACACATATATGATTTCAGTGCGTACTCCGCTCCTCTAAGCAGTGATGCAGGATGTAATCTCTTAACATCCGGGAGTCTGTGTTGCTTGTTGACTCTCTGGTCTGAACATTATATAAATGAAAGTAGACTTGAAAAGGATAGTAGATAATAATTCCTCAGGTGAAATATGCAGTGTACCACCAAAATCAGACAAATAGCAGTGTGTGCGTGTGTGTGTGCGTGTGTGTGTGTGTGTGTGTGTGTGTGTGTGTGTGTGTGTGTGTGTGTGTGTGTGTGTGTGTGTGTGTGTGTGTTTTGTTAAGGACAGCTACATAAACCGCTTACCTTAAAATACATCCCAAAAGCTTGCTGTGGCTTGAATCACAATTTAGCAGTTTACTGTATGTGGCCATATGGAGATAAAATAATAGGAGACCTTATCTGCTGAATATATACCTCTCAAATGTCCCGATTTTCTCAGAATGTCCAGATTCTTGCTTCATATTTTTGGTTTGTTCCTCATAAAAGTTGTGGTTTTCTGAGAAATCCTTGAGGATTGAAGTTACTAATTAATGATAGACATTTGAGTTTCAGCCTCCATATCCCTCAGAAAATGTATGCTAATGAGAAATTTGTTATTCCAGCAACTTTGTAAGATTATTAGGACAGTATTTATAGCTTCATAGGTAAGTACTTGCTGACTTTGCAAGTCATGGTAAGCCTAGCCAATATTCCCTTTTTGTGCTTGAAGTAACCGATCCTATTTGGTTATAGATTGGGCTTACCCATCCTATGGTCAATAATTATATATTACCCTTATTGAGAATAAATGGCATCATACCGTAGATAATTTGAGGTGTTCCCCCATGCATGGAATAAAACATTTAGGAGCTGTTTCTGTCCATTAGTAGTACAGGAGGTAGTCTTCGTGTAAATTTTATGTTTCTTATCCATAGATCTAAGTTGTGCTTGAATATGAATAGGATTTAACTTTGTTTTATGTGGATGGGGAGTCTGTTCCACAACAGCAGTATCCTCTGAGAGGTACATCTGTCCATACAAACTGTTCTGTTGATGTTACAAAAGAGGTTTAGATCCCTAGACCAAGTATTTCTGATGCCATTTGACTTGCTTATGTACAGTAAATCCATCAATAATGGGTTGGAGGATGCCTTGTATGCCAGTAACAGGACACCTCTTAGCCATCTGTAGGATACCAAAGACAGGGCTTTGAGTCAGTCCATGTAGGACATGTTGTTTAGGTCTCGTATCCTTTTAGTAAGTTATCTTTGTGGTTGTTGCAGTTGTTGCATGCGTCTGGACAGATATATGCCAAAGGGAGCATTATATTCAATGACTGGTCTAATGAAGGCTAAGTAAAGGGGGGCAATGACATTCCTAGGTTGAGAAACAGTCCCTTTGTTTACAAGCTGTGCAATATAGAAAGACTTTCTTACAATTAACTCATGTTGGTCAAAAGTTAGGTCACTGTCCACATAAGTTCCCAAATCCTGCACAGCTGGGTCAGCTCTTAAGGACATATTGTCAATGTGGTAGTGTCCTTGCGTAGATAGAATAATACTTGAATCTAGCTTGACATACTTGACATGATTTTAACAGCACTTATTTATTTGGACCAAACCTTCTGCAGGATGGCCAAGTCATTTGTGGATTCATTTAACATCTGTAACTGATTTGGGGCCATATTCTGCCCATTATTTTTGGCCTTCTCCAGATTTCTTGAGCTAAGAAGTTGAGCGGTGTGGCTCAGCAGCACTGGAAAGAATGCATGAATGGATTTAATCTATTTCTTTTACATTTTACATACATGGACTTGCTGTTTCTTTTTAACTATAGTAGCACTTCAACATAAACAAAAGCATTAAATTCTGAAATATTAAAAATATAACCTCTTTTATGAAGGACGATATAAAAAATTAAAACAGAAACTATAGAACAGCTATTACAGAATAGTGTATAAACCTCTATATATTAGAGCTTGTCTGTGTTCCATGCAATATGGACTTAAGTTTATATCTTTCAAGGTTTTTGTAAATATGATTCTGCATGTTGTGTATTAAAATATTTTCTAGAAGAAAAAACATTCAATATTTGGAGCTTATAAATGTACAAGAAAAAGATGTCACTATGCAGTCTTATGTTTAGCATACATCCTTCTTTTCTTTCATGATACCCTAGGTACAAATTTTTTGCAACAAAAGACAGGATTTCACAGTAAATCAAAACAAAGAATGAGTAACCATCCACACTTGTATTTAATGGACTATGAAGTTCTGGGCCTACAAGGTTAAGAATCATATTCAAGTGTGGGAATCATTTGGACAGAGTAAAAGTTATGGGACCACATATTTTATTTCAATACTAGCTCATTTTATGGGGAGAAGAAATTATGCTGTAAGGCACATTGCATATTGATGTGATTAAGGCTAATATGGAGAGACCAGATGAATCAACATGATATATCCAGAATTATTTCCTCTGTCATTGTTTTGAAATATATGCACATTTAATCAGTCTATAAGGCTGTAATATATGGTCATTATCCTTTAGCAGATAATTAGAAATACATCCAGAACAGAAAGATTCATACCTATCAAGTGTACCTCATTTAGAGGAATGTTCCTCATTTGGAGTCTGAAAAGGTTCATGTTCCTCGAACTTCCACATTGACAGGGTCTGTCGCACATTTAGTGTTAGCAGTATTTTAATTGATATCAATGGTAAATAGAACTGAATCATATTATTTCATTAAAAGGGGTTCCTATTAGAACACCAAAAGCTTAAAATAGCAAACGACCTAAAGGTCGGAAATGCCAGATCTCGATCTGCTTTTTGTGAGATCGTGGTACAGGGAGGACTGATATATTTTGCACAGCCCCCCACAATAGCGTGTTCAAGGTCCTGCATTTCCGACCTTTAGGTCATTCGTGTTTTTGGATTTTCATTTATGTAATAATGACCCCATTAAAAGACCTCTTCTATAAGTACAAATATCACATTTTAGCCATCCTATGAGTTTCCTAGAGGAAGTTGTTAGTAAGCCATTCGTAAGTATTCCACATTTTACCCATTTGTTCCACATTATCAGCGGCAGTGTTCCTCATTTTGGAGTTGGAATGTTGAGAGCTATGGAGGGATTTATTTAACATCTCACAATAAAATGGGTAGAAGGAACAATGTTAATATTTAGTCTGGACAGAAACCAAACCTTTCACAACACAAACTTTATTATGAGTTTCCTGAGTACTTTTTTAATTACAAAATTTGACACAAATCTCAATTATAAATTACTCAGATATTGAAGAGGAAAGATGGTGTATTCTTTTATTTCTCTGTAAATGTTCCATATTGTATCATATGTAAAACAGTGACACAATGTGTTAAGAGTGGCACAAGTTAAAATGTCAGTCAAAAAATTTTGAAGAGCAGTTCTGTGGTGTGGACTGTACTAAGACATGGTACCAGCCAATTACCTTTTTTATTTGCTTTTTATGCCTTTTGCCTCCATGTCTACTGGCATTCAAACCTTCCCAGTTAGACTTGAGTTCACTGTTCAGAGCTGCACAGGGTGGCATCATATAGGCAGCCATGGGGGGATCACTTGTGTTCTCATCAGTATCTCAGAAATTAGGACATTTTTTATTTGGCCTAACCCCTCACATAGGTATAGGGACATGTGACTCATATCAGAACAAGAAGCAAAACTCATTCCACTATGGAAGTGACACTCCAATGCTACTGCAGGATGAAGGCTGCTGCCACTCAACAACCCGTGTCACATGGACTCCCCAGAGTCACATGCTTGCCTCCTTCCTCCAAAGGACTGCTACAACCCATGACCAGTGCTGCCCCTCCCCCTTAGAATGGACATGGCCTTTCACCCTGTCAGCTGTCCCAAGTGCCTAAGCCACTAATCAGCCTTGGGTCACCTGGGCCGTAGTCAGGGCTTTATCTGTCTTTACCACCTGGCTGGTTGCCAATGACTCATCTTTGTTAAAAAATCATTCTGACCACAATTAAGTACATATGTATTGTAATTTCTACTGTAAACAGTAGTGTTTATGCCCTTTTTGATATTGTTATCAGTCACATGGACACCATTCATACCTTCATCAGTGCATTGAACATGTGAGACATTTATAATAACTTAAATCCTGAAATGATAAAGTTATGTTTCCCATCAATCATAAGCATCCAGAGATGTTAATTTCCTGTTCTGTTCCATACTCCAGAGAGCACTTCTAGAATATTATGTGTCACTTAGGAGACTCCATAAGGAAAAGGATTTGAACCATCTATTAAGCATACACAACAACATCATGATCATCATAAGAGGGATGGAATGAGAGGAGTGCAACCTGCATATTGAACGAATTAACTTCTTCCTATTCATTAGACACTGACAGAGAAATAGATTGGACATAATATTAGTTCACAAGATGCTATATGGGAAAAGTGAAGGGAAGGAGCTGTGGTACAAGAAAGAAGATGGGCCCATCATATACATAAGGAGGGCACTGACCTGCACATTCATGAGCAATTTTTTTTAACAGCAAAGGAAAGTGATGGACCCTTGATATGGGGTGCGTGCATTGGAGGTGAATTGAAAATCCATGTGGTCTTTTAGAAAGACATGGGGCAAGTGGAGGGGACTTGTTAGCACCAGGTGACAAGATGTGGCAACTACATATTAGTTGCATCCATATAGCAGACTTGCTGGACGATTATATAAAGTAATGTAAAATGACATTTTGCTAATGAATGTGTAAGTGCTTACCCTCATTCCTTGAAACATCTTTTTATTTCAGATCCAGAATGCAAACATGGAAATTGCCAGCATTATGCTTGGTTTTGATAATGCTAAACTGGCTGCTGAAGACTTCAAATCCAAGTAAGTAGCATTGCAGTTACAGTCCAAACACAGGTTCAGGCACCTAGGTGGTGAGACATTTCCCTGTGGTACATTTGACTGGGGACACATGGCTGAAGTGACATTCAGCTGCAGAGAAATATGGCTGTTTGCAAATTCCCTGTGGGCAAAGAGAAGCATACACTGCCATGCCCACAGCTTTAATAACCAAATGCACAGGGGGAAAACAATGTCCATGGTCCCCAGAGGAACATGAGACAGCAGGCAATATGGCAGGCATCAGCAGCAGGCTGGCCAGAGGGCATGTCAGTGGCAGTAAAAATGCAATGCAGAATGGGCAGTGCCTTTATAATTGGAGTGTGTGGACCACTACCCCCTTCACAGTGTCTAGGGAACATTACCTAAAATGCATACTGGAGCATAAATGTGACTATAGTAGCCTGCAGGATTTCCTCCATGCTGTAGCACACTTATACATGTTGTAGTTATACAAGTATGTACTGTACACGGAGCACAACACTTATTACTTCTTCTGCTGCCATGCATTTGGCTATTAAAGCTGTGAGCATGGCAGTGTGTGCTTCTCTTTGCCCACAGGTAATTTGCAAACAGCCATATTTCTCTGCAGCTGAATGTCACTTCAGCCATGTTTCCCCAGTCAAATGAACTACAGGGGAAATGTCTTGCTGCCTAGGTGCCTGAACCCCCTTCACCACTTCCTCCTTACTTACTCTTCTTTCCCTGTCCAACCTGCTGCTCTGAACAGTTTAAGTTGCATTTTTATTTAGGTATTTCATCAGTAGCTGAAGTCTGTCCTCCTGTGATCTAAAGATATGCGTTGGTGTGATATATTCCCAATGTTAATAACCATTTATTCGGCAATGGTGTGTTTGGACGGGTTCAGGCATTCAGGCAGAAATTAATTAACAAATTTATACATACATAAACAGCAGTTTAGTTATATGATGCAGAATCTTCAAATATATAAAATATACAAATGTGGCAAAAGAATATAAACTTGAGCATGTCTAATTTAAAAAGCATTCTTGTATACAGTCATTATTTATGCTACACAACTTTACAGAATCACATTCATTGGAAAAAGTGGATGTAGTCTATTCACCATACAGCTCAAGTGTCCAAATTTTCATAGAATGACAGATCTCTGACTCATATTTTGATCCTCATTACGTGTGGTTTTCTGTCAGATCATTAAGGACTGCAATGACTAAATACTGATGCGTATTTCAGTTTCAGACTTCATATCCTTTAGAAATTGTTGTTAATGCAAAACCTGTTATTCTAGCAACAGCCTATATTTATAAGAACAAGATTTAAAATCTCTCCTTGATTTTGCCCCTGCGTTATTTTTGTCTTCGTTCAGATTTTTTGGGGAAAGACTTTGTTAGTTATATGTGCCAGATGAGTGAAGCGTTTTGTAGTCTAGGGATCAGAATACACTAAACAGCTATTCTGGTTGCATTACATATACGTACTAAGAAGTATTTTAAACTTTAATTAAGATGATGAGATAGCTTATAGTTATTACTGAATACATATTTGTCATAACTAGTGTGGAGTAAGTGGCATATAACACAGAAGACCTTTTCATTTTGGCAGGTTTGAGGTTGAACAAACTATGAGAAATAACGTTGAAGGAGATATAAATGGTATGCGTAAACTCCTGGATGAACTAACCCTGTGCAGGGCTGATCTAGAGTTAAAAATTGAAAGTCTCAAAGAAGAACTTGCTTATATGACTAAGAGCCATGAAGAGGTAAGCAGAACAACACAGACAATTATAATGTGCTAAGATGACTGAATAGAATAAACACAAAGATTTTAATTTGCTACAAAATGACAAATTATATTTAATGTTCAAAAGGCTTCATAACTCTATGATATTTTTACATGGTATCATATCTTCTAAATATTTCCTTCTTTCTTTGCAGACCTCTCTGTGTCCTGATGTTTATAGTGTACAGTCACTTACTCAGATCATACAAGTTTGTGTTACAGTTGATTGAGGTCCAACAGATTACAGTGCCAGTTGCTCAAGTTACGATTGTTGGATTCACATACTTAAGTACAGTTATAGTAATTGTTAATGTTTAGCGTGTTGCTAGAATTTTAGAGTTGGTGAAGAAAGAATAAGATGGGTATCACACAGTCTGTGATTACTCTTTCTTCAGAGCCCAAAGAATGAGGAAAATGTATTTGGGTGGCACCAGACATCCAGACCCTCTGCAAAAACTCTTATTTTTTTATATTTCATTAGCTTATATTATAATAAGCTTAAATGCATGTTTTATGAGTATGTGTATACATTAGCTTCCGATGCCCAGGGTATTTTGATTTGAGATCTGAAGTATCAAGGTGATACACAGGATACAATACTTTTACAGCACCAACAGTCCAGCTAAATGGGCAGAATCTGGAGCATGGAGATGGGGTAGTAACCAGGTCATAAAAGATGGTTATATATGTGGTTCACTCAAAAGAAACTTCTATGGAACCCAAAACAACAAAAGCTAATGTTTGAACGAGAGAAGGGTAAAAAATTCAGCTGCATCTGTTTTTTGCATGGGTAAGCCTCCCTGTGCACCCAACACAGGGGTGCCAAGCCTAGTGCACAACCACCTGAAATTATACATGCTAGCACCATAGATGCATCAACCCAAAGAAGAGAGAACTCTCCCAAAAGAAAAGAACTACTGACTTCACAAATTTAGAAATTGCACTGGCATTGATTTTCTATGGAAAACAGCAACTGATGTTCATTCCTCGGTGTGTTCTTCTTTGGGAAGTTGATGCTCAGAGAATTCAATTTTGAGTGCCCAAAGATATAACTTAAAAGAAAGCTGTATCGGTGGGTTTCCCACTAGATGTTTTTTTTTTTTTTTTTTTTTGCAAATTCAAGGAAACATCAAATGCTTCTGCAAATAATTTTAAGTTAGAGGACAAAGAAGGAAGAAACATAAGACAATGCTTATTAAAAAGAATATTCCGAAACATGTCAGCTCATGTATCATGAAAACTGCAGATTAATTTAAACTGAAAATAAAAACTCACACAAAGTGTACAAGTGAGGGATGCACAGAGCCATTAAAAGAACATAAATAGACACAGTATTACAGTAGCCATGATAGGGGCTATGAAAATAAGTAAACAGTGCAAGAAAGCAACAAGGTGAGCAGGACTTGCTAGGATGTACAACAAGGTAACACCAGTAGAAATAAAAAGCTGCCATCCTTATGGACAGATACATAACAAAACCCCATCTGCACCAGTGTGTGTGTACAATTAACATCAGTCTTTGTAAAGAGATAGGGAAATAATCTAGAGGCTGGACATCAACAACCAAATTAGTGCAAATGACTGCAACACACCATGCAGTATGGGACATGCAAGATGTTAACCTAGCATTAATGTGAGGCTTACAACTTTGCTGTTATTAGAATGTGACTTGCCATAGCTGTGGGGCATGAGTAATATTGAAGATGGCTCTTCGGTATCATCCCATGTGAATCATGCAACTCAGCATGTCTTTATACTCAGATATGCTAACAGACTGGATACTTTCACCATTGAAGTGAAAAGTGTTTTCTCTCTAATTTATGTAATCATCTGTAGCGACATTTGATTACTTAGAGGTTGCCTTATTCCTCACTTACATCTTTTAGCATAACTTCTGCAGCTTTTAACACTCCAAGTTCAGGACTACTGCTTTATTCAAGCATAATCTGTACTGGAATCTAGCCTTTCATTTAAATTCTTTGACTTACGACAATGGTACTCACCAAATTTTCATTTTCTGAAGGAATGTGAATGCATTTCAATTTAGGAGAAATAAAAATGCATCCATTCCTGCCATAAATATCATGTTATTTAAAAAAACTACAAAATGACTGTCTTAATAGCCTAGCCAATGAACAATCAAGACAATTCATAAACCAGTTTCTTAATCATAAATGATCAAAAATAAAAGCATTCTTGCTGGGTGTCTTCAGGGACTTGGGTACTCTTCACCACCTCACCACTTTGTGGCTAAACCTAAACCTAGCCTAGTCCTTGACCCAACCTTACCTTAGAAAAACCTCTTTTAATAACTGTCACTACATAAGACACTCATACTCACCATATACAGCAGCACAAATTCATAATATTCTAACCCTAACCTGCAAATACTCACAAATGGACAGACAGACAGACAGATGCACACACAAACATGTGTACCCTCTAATGCTGAAAGTTTTGACATTAGAATACCATATTCACACTTACATTATTCAGAAGCAGACAATATTCCTTATTTCACCATTGATAACATAAAATCTCAATGAATTTCCCAGCACCGTAACCATTAACTCTGTCATTGAGTTGTCAGTTTATTACCCACAAACAACTAAGTTAGCTTTCCACCATTGAACGCAGCAAAATAAAAAAAAATAAAAAATATTTTTGCAGGTGTAATACCTCCTGCAACTGCACATTGCTGCAACTTTAACTTTTAAATATACTAACTTCATGATTGCCATAGG
>NC_056747.1:992403049-992405549 GCF_019279795.1 Protopterus annectens
CACACACATTTTTTTACTTAAACTAGTAAGACAAGTACTTAAATAGCATAAACGTCCCTAAACCTCACATATTGCTATAAAATAAATAATCACACACAGACACACATTTTTTCATTCAGCCCCCACCATTTCCACCCACCCCCACTCTCCTTACATTTATAGCTATCCTGGCCACACCCTTTGCTCACCCCACTCTCACAATCTTTCAATCACCCTTGATCACTCCCATACCCCACCCTGTTAAAGTAACCTACCCTATTTACTCTTTCTCTTCCACTCACCTAACTCCTGCCACTCAACACACAACCTTCCTTTACCAACCCTCTTCTTCACATACTATTGATAACACCAAGTATAGCTACATAATATGTCACAGGTAAAAGCCATCACAACAAGAACCCCACTTCTATGCCTTCTTGCTCTTGTTTTCCATACCACATCTTTCCATTCATGCCATATTACAAACTACTCTTCTCCAACTCTTCCTTACAACCTTCACCTTCATCAGGGCAACTTTACCTTCCACATCACCCCTCAGTATTTCAGTTCTTCTAAAACACCACTCTTTAATTTTAGGTATATTCACACCCTCACCTCCGCTCACAGCCTATTTAAATACCATAAGCTAATATCTAAACTAAATGTCTTTCTCCTCCACCTCCTCACCTAGATAAAGCTCCAAGCTGACATTCACCTTAATCCAGGGCCCTCACTTTCCACTCCTACACCATTCCAACCCTCCCCCTCATCTACACCTCACACAACTAATCTTACCCCTTCCAATTCCCCATTTCTCTGTCCACCACCAAAAAGCTGCCACTCTGATCTGCTCAGAAACAATTTCAACCTTAGAAGCATTATAAACAAAGTTCAGGAATTCCATGTGACCCTAGCACTATACTCCCTAGAGGTAGTAGTGATAACTGAAATCTGGCTAAAGCCCCACATAAAAAATGAGGAAATACTTATCAATAGCTACAACATAATCAGGTTAGACAGGTTAGCCAAGTGGGGTGGTGGTATTGCCATCATGTTTAAAGACTCACTCAAACTAATGCAACTAAACTCCGCCCCTCCAGACCTACCCAACTCTGAAATACTAACTACATGTCTAGAAGTCAACACCTATAAGTCTATAATTCTTATTGCCCTATACCTTTCTCCTGTTAACAACCTCCCTACCATAGAAAATATCCTCTGCTGGGCTTCTACCATCATCTCTCAAGAAACAATAATTGTAGGAGATTTCAACCTAGACTAGTTTACCCGTTCCTCCAATAATCCCACCAACTTCATAAACTTATATAACTTCTCTCAAACTATTAACTATCCCACATGTACAGATTAACACTCCAACAAGCAGTCTATACTAGACTGGATTGTAATAAATAACTCCAACATGGGTTATGAAACTGGCTGCTTCCCAGATTCCCTTACCAATCACTCCCCAACCTTTCTTCTTAGGAAAAAGATACATATATCTAACAACACCTCATACAAACATATCCACAACAAAAAACTTCTCCCCCTCTCTTTTCAGTCCATTACTACTGCAATATGACTGGTCGCCATTAAACTTCTTTCAGCTAGACCTTGTGTTACAATATCTTAATACAGCTTTCCTGGACATACTTAACAACTTGGCTCCCATTTGAAATATTTGTACCTAACCCAAACAGTTATCATGGCTATCTAAAGATACTAAACTAGCTACCATGGCTATCTAAAGATACTAAACTAATCCTCAAGCAAAGGGATAAGTCCTGGACTCTCTACCATAACAATAGAAACAATGATAACCTAATATCCTGCAAACAACTAAGAAATCAAGCCAAAAAAATAACAAATAAAAAAAAAAAGACAAGAAATCATACTTTCAAGCATGTCAGCAAAAACACCAAAACAACCTTCAGAAATTTGGGCAAGCCATTAACCACCTTCTAAACCCAGGAAAACCTACTACCCCTGCACTATCAACCAGCAACAAGACTGACTGTATAGCCACTCCATTCAATACCCACTTCATTAGATCTATTACCTCCTTACTAAATAACAGCCCAAACACCCCCTCTATCTATATCCAACACTTCAGAAAACAGCCCTACCTCTTTCACTCTTAAACCAGTCCAAACTAGTTACATAAGAAAGCGCCTGTATAAATTAAAGCCCTGCTCTCTTGCAGCCGACCAAATGCCTGACGAGTTTCTGAAACTTGTTGCTGCATCCATCTCCTACCCCATATCTATTCTAATCAATCACTCTGTCTCTGAACAGTATGTTCCTCTCCTCTGGAAATTTTCCCATATCATACCCCTCCACAAAGGTGGCCCTTCTACTAACCTTTACAACTACAGATCAATCGCTATTGTCTCTCCATTATCCAAACACTTAGAAAAACGCACTCATCAACAAATCCTTGATCACTTCCTTAATAACAGCCTTTATCCAATACCCAACATGTATTACAACCTAGACATAGTACCAATACTGCTCTCATAAG
>NC_056747.1:992413049-992420549 GCF_019279795.1 Protopterus annectens
ACATTAAAACTTGCTAAGCTAGCATCTGCCAGGGTCGAAGGTCAATTTTGCTTCAAGCCACACTGCAGTTTCAAAACTACTTACATTTACACATAAATTAATCCTCTCTGCTATATGATTAATAGAATAAAATGCATTATATACTACTTTGCTTTTAAACTAGCATTTCTCATATATTCAAATACACATTGTTCGAACATTTTCCCCCCTATTAATACATTTTATTCTATTTTGAAGTATGCATAGTGTCATTTTATCTCCTAACCTTTTCCACTTAGGATTTTCAGCTAGGTGAGTCATTCAATCTATACTTCAGAAAAAATGTCACCTGAGATCAATTTTTCAATCTCAATATTTTGATACAAAGTTTCATTAACAGATACATCAATAAAATCTTTGATTAATCCTTTCATGCAGGGAATTCCACAGCAAACATATGCTCCTATTAGGAGTATACCCACACAAATGGCAATCAGAATATTCATTAGGATGGAACCCCACCCCCCAAATAGATTCTGGAAAAAGTTCATCAGTAGGTTTGGGCCTGGTTCAGTCATGGCTGATACTTGCTGAATTACCTCTAGGTGATTATTAATTTCATGCCTGTTATCTGGTTTGTATGCACAGCATTCTTCTTTGATAAGCGCGCACGTACCACCTCTCGCCGCTAGGGTGGAGTCAAGAGCTATTCGATTTTGTAGCACAACAGTTCTCATTGCATTCAGTTCATCAGTCACCAGTTCTAGGGCAGAAAAAGTTGCATTACTCATTACTTCAAGAAGTTTCGACAACTTTCTCAGCTCCCAGATCGCTTTGACTGCTCCATAGGCTGGGAATATTCCTGCCCAGGATATAACACTGTCACTCAAGTCCATATGAGTCAATTTGCTTTTGTCTTTCATGGAATTGTGATCTTTCCAGCCAGCTTCAATCTTTCCAACTGGATTCACAGGTTTTTCAACTGGACCTTTGGGTTTTCGAGCTGCTTCTCTCACGTTTCGTATCTTACCCAAAGGTAATTCTGCAGTATGTCTTATTGCCGGAACCAAATAACCCAAAAAACAACTGTCAGACCAATTCTCAGGTAACCATTTATATGCCTTTTTCCCACAAATAAAATAACAGTTTTCTACTTTAGTACTAATACGCATCAGCTCTGCATGAAACATTTTCTGATCTATAACTGACAATTGTTTAAACAAAACTGGATTTTTGCGAATGTCATTCATGGTTGTTTTCAATGAGTTCAAATATGAGTCATAATTAGTATTGCAAAAAGTATTGCCATTACTATTCTTAATATAACATTGGTAAGATATGGTTACATTACAATTGCTCCAGCCCACCTGGAGGGTATCATTTTTATAAAAACATACAATTCCTTTTTGTGTGACAGGTAAAAATAAAGCTGTTTTGTCCTGTGATCTCACAGTTCCTGTATCGAAAAGTAAATTCTCCCAAGTCTCATTTATCCCTAAAGGGACAGCGGACATTATCAGTCCCCCATATGCTGTTGGTATAGCTGTACCAACCCAGCAATTTGAAATGTTCATAGTCTCTGCATATACACGTTTCATGGCTAGGTATGTGTTAAAATTTGGATGCCAGTCTATAGACGTTTCATCACGCCTTCCCACTTTCACTTGTGTGGTTGTGTGTAGGATAAACCACAACAAGAGGAAAATTGTCACAATTACAGTCAATAAATGTATACTCAACAAAATGATTATGCAACATCTCTGGGGTTGATCTAAATTTCTATTTGCTTTGTTTTTGGCCATCTCAGTCTGGTTGTGTATCAGTCACAAAGTTTTTATCAAGTTGAAAGTTCTTTACCGGTTTGCAATGTGTCAAATGAACCCAGGACATCCTCTCGGCCACTCTAACTGCAGTAGGCGTTGCCAACAGAACCTGGTATGGTCCCTCCCACTTTGGACTCGCCCAATTCTTCCTCTTCACCACTTTCAACCACACATACGTCCCCGAGGCCAAGACTGCTTCCACCGGTCTGGTCTGTTCCTTGTCTGAAAAAGAGTTATACTGCAAAACAGATTTATTTGTTAACAGTTTCCTCATTTAACTAGCTAATGAACTATCAGCCTCTTGCTCTGCAGGCATGAGAGCTTTCCACTGAGGCATATAATATTCTCTCCAAAAAAACATTTCAAAGGGAGTCAAACCCTTTACATTTGGAACTGTTCTCATACTCAGCGGTGCCAAAGGCAGACAGTATATCCAATTCTTTTGGGTTTCCTCAACTAGCTTCCTAAGCTTATTTTTGAGGGTACCATTGTACCTTTCCACCAGTCCTGCTGACTGTGGGTGGTAGGCACATTTGTAGATTCAGCTTCATATATAAATGCATATTTTGCTTATCTCTGAATGCATCATGAGTGTCCATACTAATGACAGTATAGTCATGATGACATTAATGCATGAAAGAAAAGTTTGTCTGGTAGACAACATGTAAGAGACACCTACAAAACAGAAAGGGACATGAAGGAATAGAATGTGATAAACTGAGATATAGGAGTCTATTAGAGAAAAAAAGAATGAACACTCCATTAACCAACATCTCTTATTTAAAACTGCATTCGTGGAATGCTTCACCAAAAACTGGCTTATGAATTGCCTTTATAATAGACTGGACAATGTGACCACTTGGAAGTCTAGATCAAGTGAGCAATCTATACGAAGTGGACTCCCCCAGGGCTAAGTTTTGGGTCCTTCCTTTTCCATATTTTTATGTCTGTTATCCCAACAATTAATAGATGCTGGTTTGGAAAGTTTGTTGATAGTCCAAAAGTGGCAGGGTAGTTCTTTCTGTAAATAACAAACTAGTCCTGAACTACTATGTAGATGCTCATTTTGAATTGGCCCAGTTTAATGGCATGAGGTTTAATGAGACAAAACATAAGATGATGCATACGGGAAAGAATAATTGTATGTTTTCATACAGTTTAGATTCCTCACTTATTAAAAACACTTTGTCTTATGATTTAGTGATCATATTGGCTATTAAATTGACATTTGAGAGGTCGGTAAATAAAATATTGTTAAATACATATTTACTTATTAGGACCCTATTAAGAACTGTCTCTTTTAAGGATGAGGCTGTCATGATTCCAGTTTACAAAATGGTTATTAGATCAGCTATGGAATATGGATTAGGGTGTTGTGTTTAGTCTACAAAATACATTTCTAGACTTGAGGGGGTTCAGAGGTTTCTTTTAGAAAAATAAGATTATCAGGTATTATTATGAGGCTTGACTGATGATAAACCAGTTTTCTATATTCTATACACTACTTAGGGACAACCTTATCTGAACCTTTAAATGTTCCAACAGTGTAGAATTATATCATACTTTGAGGATTCATTTTCGACAACATGAGATGATGGCAAGAAATAATCAGTGTCTGGTGGATAACAAGATTATGTGACCCAAATTAGGGCATAAATCCTTCCAACTCAGAGCAGGAAGGAGAAGGAAGGAAGGGAAGGAGATGGAATTCATACCTTTAGAAATTGTAGATAGTCTAGAAATCTTTAAGTTTAGACTAGATGGATGGTAAGTGGATAAAATATATTAGACACAAGCTAAATGGAGTGAAGCCTTTAATTATCTGTCTGTGGTGAATTTCTGAACATTGTACATTGAAAAAAAATACAGAAAAACAAATTATATTTTATTTATATTACATCTGTGTGATGTACACAGAGACACCCTCACATGCCCATATGTATAGATTTATATGTGGGACAAACACACAAGCGGGTGCACACACACACACACACACACACACACACACACACACACACACACACACACACACACACACACACACACACACACACACACTAATCAAAGTAAATATATTTTATAGATAGATAGATCAGTAGATATGCAACCACTAGATGTGGTCAAAATATCTTGTGCTCAATCATCAAGAAAAAGTTATAGATTCTTTTATTAACAATACTTGCAAACCAGAGAATGGTAATGTTATCCCCTGCAGGACCTGAGTTAAAGCTCATTCCACAATTGCAGGATAATCTGTATATGGAAAATTGTGAATTTACCCTATGTGGATCCATGGAAAAGCTGGTGTCAGAGTTTTGTTGAGATGGGAATTGATAAGTTTTAGATGATGATCTGTATGAGAGTTAAAAATAGATATAGATATACATATATGTGCCACTCTGGTGGTATAAAGAGATAAAGACCTGACTATAGCCCAGACAACTTGGGTTCAGTTAACTGAATGGGCATCTGATAGAGTAGTGAGAGGGGATGGATATTACCATCCCTGGTGGGAGGGCAGTTCTGTGGGTGTCTCTGTTAATGCTCCCTCATGGATCCGTGGGACGTCCCTATCGAGGATGAGTCAAAAGGTGAAATAGGGCATGGACATGGCTGACCTACCAAGGAAGTGGGACCATTCTTTGCACTTTTCCATTGCATGCTCATCCCTGGACTTTATCACAGGTACTCAATAGAATGGGGAGCAATGTGGTAGGTTATAAAATAACCCCTAGGGTTTCTTGATGGCTAGACCCCCAGGATGTCCTTAGAGTGCTCCTCAGCCTCATCTCTAATGGATGAGACTAGGTGGGTAGGGCATGGCTGATAAACATGACGATAGATGTGGGTCATTGGTTAGAGAGCCATGGAATGAAGTAGATGGTAGGTAAAAGAGTTCCTCCCAAAAAAAAGATATACGTATATGCATGCAAAGATATAAAAACATGTTTAGCACACACACATATATATATCTATATTATATACATCTCTGATATATCCATATATGATATCGATATGTGTGTATATATATATATATATATATATACACACACACACACACACACACACACACACACACACACACACACACACACACACACACACACACATATATACACATACATGTAAGTTGCACACATTGTTGAAGAAAAGCTCTGAAGTCTTGTTCTACCAAATATCTATTAGCCAAAACCTATCCTAATAAATGAACGAGATTATATTTAAGTCAGGATAAGGAGTTTACTCTTTTCCTACTGTAATGTGATTACAGTGCTAATATGTTTACAGATGACAGTGTCTAGGAGAGTACACTTTTTTGGGTTGTGAGATGGCAGTTAATTGTTATTTGAGAATTTTCAAAGTGTTGAGTTCTTTCTAAGTTACTGTACTTAGAAACATAGGGATGTTGTAGATGACACTTTATTTTTGTGTCTTTTAGCTTTTTATATCAGTCAGCTATGTCTTCCAAGTCTAATAACCTAAATATATATATATATATATATATATATATATATATATATATATATATATATATATACACACACACACACACACACACACACACACACACACACACACACACACACACACACACGCACACACACACACGGGTGCGTGTGTATGTGTGTGTAGCTCTCTCTCTCTCTATATATATAGATTGGTCTATATTAGTACAGTGAAGTATGAAAACAGTGAATACCAGCTGGGCGACACCAAGTGTGCATCTGAAAAATAAAAAAACTGCAACACAAAAACTGTAACTAAGTGTTTTATGCAGGGGGGGAAGTACCCCCTGCACCCCCACACCCCCGCTACTTAAATATACCAACTCTGAGATCGCACTACAGTGAAGTAAAGGGAAGAATTCCCTACGGCAATCCCCGTTCACTATTTCAATGTTTGCGATATTCGCACAGTGGGTGTCTCCCAACTGGTATTCGCTGTTTTCGTACTTCGCTGTACTAATATAGACCCATATATACATATATACATATATATATATATAAATATGTGTGTGTTATACAAGTTTTCACTGTAATTATTTTATCATGGGGTGAAATGGTGGTGTTCTGTCATTGGTACAGTTTGTCAAATAATGTAATAGTTGAAGTTCATTTGTGCAAACCTGGAATTAGTATATTTAATTTCCAGGGTGTAAGGGGGTGAAGCTATTCACATATAAAGCTGCTTTTTTAGTATTACTTTTCATAATCACAAATCTAACCTATTGGTTTACATTTGTGATTATTTTAGTAGTGATTAATCATGATCATTGGTGCATTTGTTCGACGTTTTGTGTTTTGATCAAACTCATTGGCAATTATTCATTATAAGTATTATATATGCATCCACCTAGATACAGATAGATAGATATAGATATAGTTATATATATAGATTTAGATGTGTATATTGATATAGATATGATAGGATACCATGCATTTCATTGAATGCTAGTTTGACTGAATCAGAAATCACTGCAAAATGCTCAACGAAAATGCACATTTTATTGAATCATACTTCACAGAACACTGTAAAAGCCTATGGAAAATAAGTTATGATGGGATTTAGGATCACAGGAATCATTAAAGATGATTAATGATGATCTAGAAAACTATTTTTGTATTGGCAATTGTTACTCTTCTGCTATACTCTCATATCTCTAGAAGTTTATATTTGAACCTTAACAGGCAAATAAGACAACATGTCAAATCCTCTAAGGGTAACTTTGAGAAACTTAGGAATAACAGTCAAGAATAACCATAAGGCCTTTTACAGCAACGTTCACAGCCTAAAAAGTAAGACCCAAGCATGTGCCGAGCTATTGACTAACAGTATCACACGCACTGATCCCGTAGAGATAGCAAACCTGCTGGCAGGCAGATATGGTGAAACTTTCACTTCCTTATCCCCTCCAAACTTATAGTAAACCTTTCCCCAAACACTCCACCCCACCCTACATATCCAAAGTGTAGGTCAGCAAAGCCTTTTCTAAGGCAAAAAACACAACCTCTATGGGGCCAGACAGCATCCCAGGCTGTCTTCCAAGCAAACTAAAATATGAACTAGCATCACCATTTAGTACCCTATTCAATCACAAACTAGCCACAGGTTATGTTCCTGGGGATTGGCAAATACAGCATACCTTGACTTAGCCAAGGCTTTTGACACAATCCCACACTCAGGCAATGCTGATAAACTTAGCAAGCTGAATTTAAACCCCTTTTTTTATATCATGGGTTGCCAACTGGCTCACAAACTGGTCACACACTATCAATGTGGGTGACTCCACATCAACCAGCAGACCTGTCACTAGCAGGGTACCACAAGGGTCACTGCTGGGCCCTCTATTGTTTAGTATATACATCTTGGAAGTTCAGGCTGTGGCTGACCAGGTCTGTGGATGACTGCAAACCGGGTGCAATTACTGAATCCCCAAATTATATCGGTATACCTCAGGAGGGTCTTATGCAGACCAATGACTGGTGCCTTAGTCATGGTCTCAGACTAAATGCAAAGAAAGGCATCAGCATTCCCTTCAGTAAAAACGATGTCCCTTCATACTGTCAAATGAACAATATCCTATGTACCTATGAAATGGTAAGGGATCTGGGATCACAAGCAGACTGTGACTTTAACGTTGACCACCATGTGTCTACAGTAGTAAAGAAGGCTTTCTACACAGCACATCTGATTAGCA
>NC_056747.1:992428049-992475549 GCF_019279795.1 Protopterus annectens
ACGACAGTCAAGAGGGGGCTGGAACTTATTGAAGAAAACTGGCAAAGGAACCAAGGTATTGGGAGCAAATAACTTGAGAGGGAAAGATGAAAGAATGGGAAGACACCAATAATTTATTTGTACTGCAGGTTAGAGATTGCCTTCCCTATCATGGATTGATATCAGAGTATAGGCAAGGAGAAAGAAATAGGGGGTCCTAAATGAAAGACCAGCACTTGAAGAGTTTTTAATAGAATCTGGAAAAAGAAGTCGCCATTAAAAAAAGGAATCATTAGTACAGCATATAAAATATTGTAGGATAACTATAAAAATCAATCAGAGGAGGTTAGAAAGGATTGGGAAGAGAGATTGAATAAACAATTCACAAAGAAACAATTGGAGAATATATGTATGTCTTCCAAATATGCGACACAATCTAGAAAATTAAGCATTTTGCCTGGAAATGTTTACATAGATGTTTTTATACCCCAAGTAGACGCCAGAGAATTTTTCCTCAGGTACACAGTAAATGCTGGAGGTGTGAAAGGGGGGAGAGAGGTACTTGGGAACATATTTTCTGGGAGTATGGTGAGCTGGCAGACTTTAAGGATTCCCTGCAGGATGCACTGTCAGAGATGCTGGGTGGGCAGGTTGGTCTGATGAGGAAGATGATTTTTCTGAGCTATGTCACAGAACTGGAATTGCCTATACATGTTAAAGCCTTGCTGTGTCTAATAATGGTGGCTGCCAAAAAAAGCAATTGCTAGAAAATGGAAATCAAAATCTAAACCAACTGTACTGGAAGTAGTGAATATAGTAACAGAGATAAAACAACTGGAACTGAGATCTTTATAAAAGAGTAGGAGCGAACTAGATAGGAAAAAAATGGGAATTGTGGGAACAATACATACAAAGGAGGAATGAGGCCTAAAAGGCAGCAGGACATAAGTGAGCTATACGATGTTTGAGTGAGAAAGATTGGGTAGATTCTAAGTGATGTATAATGTTTGCAACTGGGAGTGTGTCAGCATAGTTTGTGATGTAAAATGCTTGCGACTAGGATTGTGTTGGTGTGGTTTGTTGTCATTTATATAAATATATTATTGTCTATATAGTAAGTGATGGCTTAATGAAGATGTTTTTTGTTTAAAAAAAGCAAGAATTGAATAATGTATGTAATGTTGCTTATGTTATGGGATATATAGCAATATATGTGAAGTATTAATGTTTGTTATGCTAATATAGTTTGATTACTTTTATATGAATGTAAATTTGTCTGTGTCACAAGTTGTTCTTTTTTCGTCTTTTCCTGGTTAGGGATTGCCACAGTGGAACTCTGGTCCACTAATGATTGGCAGTAGATTTTTACGGTGCTAAGGTGCCAGCTCGACACACAACTTTCAACAAAGGCTCGCCCTACGCATGTCTTTTGAATGCCACTCGACTGTGGGGAGGACATGCAGACTCCACGCAGAAAGGCGCTCCAGCTGAGAATCGAACAGGAGAACCTTTTGCTGTGAGGTGACTATGCTACCGCTGCACCACTGTGGCTGTTGCCTGTGTCACAAGTGATAATTCAATAAAGGTGTTTGGAAAAAAAATTCAAAGCAGCCCAATGGTACTATTGCCAGCAAATCAAAATACACAAACCAATTGTCATGCCATTCTTCAACCACCAAATAAATCAGTTTGCACAGTACATCTGTTAATATGGCTCCAGTAAAAACACAATTGCCCATAATTAAAAGTGTTCTCATGGCTGATCATGTTAGATTAGTGCAAAAGTCTCAGTGCTGCAAAGAGCTCAATAATTATTACTCCTGCCAGGTTCAAGAAGCATTCTGCTAGCATCAGTGGTAATACCAGTTCATCTACCTAACTAGACATCAGTTTGACAGATTCCCATGCTCCTGTTCAACTCATTATGTACATTGTACAGTACTACATTACAGTATATGAAGCCTTCAATATCGCTGTCACAGTGTATGCAGATGCTGGATGTAGTCAGTGAAATTAATTTTGATAATTAGTGCATTTGTTAGCATTACAGTTCGACCAAATGTGTCATACTGTTGCAAATTCAAGAAGGTAACATTCCAATATTATTCATGTATACCATGCACATGTGATGCATGTGCGTGTGTGTGTGTCTGTGTCTGTGTGCGTGCATGTATGTGTACATAATATATCTATATCTTTATATATATATATATATATATATATATATATATATATATATATATATATGTATATATATATATATATATATATATATATATATATATATATATATATATGTGCATGTATATATATATATATATAGAGAGAGAGAGAGAGAGAGATTCAACAAGATAGTTGAATATTATTCATATATATATATATATATATATATATATATATATATATATATATAGATTCACTTCAGAAGCTCGAAATACTGAAATCTCAAATTTCAGTATCTCCAGCCCAAGAAGTCGAATCCACAAAACAATGAAAAGTACAAACCGCGAAATTCAAAACCTCAAATACCGGAAGTTTTGAATTTCACGGTTTTACTACACACACACACACACACACACACACACACACACACACACACACACACACACACACACACACCATCCACCACACAAACACACACAATCACTTTACTACATGAAAGCAGGGGGACAAGCCCCCCTGCACCCCCCCCCACTTAAATATTCTCACTCCGAGGTCGCACTACATACAAACACACACAAAACACCACCACACAAGCTCCTTTCTCTTCGCACACACACACACATCACAGCAAGAAAACACACTGACACACACCACAGCCCTTACCCAAACCGCTTAACACACACACACACACATGCATGCACACTGCCCATATGCATTTACACACACACACACACGCACACACACACACACACACACACACACACACACACACACACACACACACACACACACACACACACACACACACACACACACTCACATGCATATAAGCAGAGGAAGGAGGAGAAAGGTATCGATTCTAGTAAACCTAGCTATTTTAATGTATCTCACAACTCACATCAAATGCCTATAGCCTGATAAACAGCTAAAAGAGGACCCAGAAGTGCAGTACATGCAAAATAGCTTCATTTGAGGTCATATTGCTAAAATAGTTGACATCATTACTTAGTTACTGACTTTATATATCTCTATTAACATACCTTTTGCTTTGCTTAAGATAATGGCCTCCACATATGTGATGTAGCAAATAAATGACATAGATGTCATCAGAGCCAAGTAGAAAGAAGGATGACTGGTGGCGAAGTAAATACTCCTGGTGTCAAACAGCGAGAAACGTTTCACATGGTGGACTTCAAACATAGTGTAAGAGGCAGTATGAAAGTGTAAGTTAAGGAAAGGGTTTACATCTGGCAAAAGGGGAATGAGAAATATGAAGGTAGCCTAGACAGGCTAGCCACAGCACCTGTATGCACAACATACTCCAACGGGCTCCCTGTTTAAAGCTTCCTTGCATATAATTTGTATACAGCATCAAACCAAGGCATTCACTGTTTGTCATGATTCTAAATTCAGAATTGCATGAATTTTAGTTTCCTATATTATGTAGGTTATCCACAAGGACTAATGATTTTAAGAATGCTGCTGTAAACTTTCTGTTTCTCATTTTCAGAAAAATTCTTTAGAAAACACATTAGCTGAAACAGAAGGTCGCTATGGTGCAATGTTGCAGAATATCCAATCATCCATCCATGATATAGAAGATAATCTAGCTCACCTTAGGGCAGAAATTGAGCGTCACTCACGGGAATACCAGATGCTATTTGACATCAAAACAAGACTGGAACATGAGATTGCTGTTTATCACAAGCTACTTGAAGGAGATGAAGGCCGGTGAGTTAGACTAAAATTGTGTCGATCCAACATTATATTACATGGACTCAAGCTTATAATATCCAATGCACTAGCAATATGGATGAAAGTAACCCTTCAGAAAAAGCAGTACTTAATGAACATATATGCCTTATGGTGTTTTGTTGACATTAGAGCCAGAAACAACTGAAAAGATACATAATTTTTCAGCTCACATTTTATTCTACTTCAGGCTGGTTAGCAAATTTTGAAAAACAGACCCACTAACAGGAAAATGTCCATATACAGATTTCTTCACCATTAAAATAATAAAAAAATAAATAAATATAAAGCCAGCTGGTCTAGCTAAGATGAACATTTATTAGCAGGCTAGAAGTGCATTACTGTCCATGCCTGAAATATTTTTTATGTATGTATGTATGTACGTATTTTTATATGTTTGATGCGGGATGCACCCTGGGTACTCCCCTATACTTGTACCCCTCAAACTAATTTTGAAAAAGAACAAAAAAAGCTCCTCCAACATTCCAATCCTTTTGAGCTAGCAATATGCATTTGCTTAGACAAATTGTATTGGTGATTGTGCCCCCCTAAAAGCTTGCACCCAGGACAAACATCCCCTTCTTCCTTCTCTAACTTCAGTTCTGCTGCAAATAAAGCTGTTTTTCCCTCAGAGCACCCCACGTCTTACCCAATAAGTGCACATTTTCTCTAGCTAGTGTTTCCCACTCTAGGCAGTAGGATACGCCTTTCCTTTCTGGTAATCTCTCTCTCTCTAAGCATGATGATTCACCTTTCACTAAGGCACAATGACAGCCTCCACTTCAACTCCAGTCCAGGACAATAAATTACCCATTTTGTACAAGAATAAATAACATATTTGGTCTTATACAGACCCATTAACTAAACATACACACATTTATCTTCTAGTTAATACATAGAATTGCCATACCACTTTTAAAGAAACAACATTATTTTCATAAATTTTGCATTGGAGACTGTGATTAGCAATGATTTAATCCCAAATACCTAAAATATAACATGTCTTACAATATTTACATCACATGCCACAGACACTATGACCAAACATTATACAGTCCCTGTAACAGCTTAAAACAGTGGCCTTTGCACTTAAACGGAAGGGTGTGGGACCTGGACAAACCATCCAACTACAGAAAAAGGTTGGATTCATGTTGTTGAAAGCTCAGCAGACAGTAAACTGTCAGGGTCAAATTAAGATCAAAGGCAGCAAACTCAGTATAGTAAAGCCATAAATAATGTATGAAATGATAGGGTAGTAAATTGTCATTGTGTCCTGAAAATTAATCACAGCTTTCTCATTTACTGTTACAGAGCATTCCAATGCTTCTTCTATCCAAGTTCTGCCAATGGAGTCCCTTCTTGGGATTCAAGCAGGCTAACACTTAACTATAAGTTCTATGCGAATAATGCAAACACTTCCTTCTGAAGCTCTGTACTAGCTTTCCTGACCCCTTGTTTATAGTACCTTAACACTTTCTCATATGAAAATAGCCTCAATTTTGCAACATATTATGAAAGTGTCTTTCTCAGTTCTTTCCACGGCATTATATGTAGAACAAAATATTTTAGTAGCTTCTGTTTTCCCTTTCTTACATTGCTCTGTGGTCAAGGACATGCAACTGGCTACTGTGTTCAGGTAAAAATTATGCTTCAACTGTAATGCTAACTTCATTGTTAAAATACTGACACCCTACTGTGTTTACACTTATTTTACTTTCACTGTTTTCACTTTCAATAATAGAGTTCTCAGCTTTATTGTTTTATATTTCTGCTTTGATTTCAGCATTTCCCTTTGTTTTTTTAGTTTGAAGTTCTTAAAAACTTCCTTCTGTTCAGGTCTGCCTCCAGAGTTATGCTGTACAGTTTTCTTTTGAGATTGTTAATGATTTGAATACACCTTCACTCATAGAAGTGTTTCTATACTATGCTCATACCTCTTAAATGTCCAGATTTTTCCTTTACATTGTTGGCCTTTTCCGCATAAAAATCTGTAGATTTCTGACAAATCACTGGAAAGATCTGAGGACTGAAGTCAATGAATAATGACACCCTTTTTTCTTTCAGACTTTATATCCTTCAAATAATGCATGCTAACATACATTCTTTTACTCTAGCAGCTTTCTAATAGAGTAATATTTAAAACCTTTCCCTATTTTAGGGTCTTTGCCCCCCCCCCCAATTAT
This sequence comes from Protopterus annectens, assembly GCF_019279795.1. Lineage (NCBI taxonomy): Eukaryota > Metazoa > Chordata > Ceratodontiformes > Protopteridae > Protopterus > Protopterus annectens. The sequence goes on from NC_056747.1 coordinate 992,434,127, forward strand.
GCCAGACTTTCTCCAGATTTCTTCTACTAAGAGATTGAAAGGTATGACTGTACTCCACAGATTTATCCTCCAAACAAATTTGAAATGATTTCTTTACTTCTAAGTCCCCTTTGTTTTCTGGACTTTTAATCAGGAGGAAACTAAGGAACTTTCTGCCCTGACTTACCCCTGTGATCTAAGCCCGTGAGGACACCTCAAACCTACCGAAAATATTCATCTCTCTAAATTGCTCAAGCAAACAAACAACCAAAGCAGGCTTCCTAGCTGCCTCATCCCCTTTGTTTTCTGGACTTTTAATCAGGAGGAAATTAAGGAACTTTCTGCCCTGACTTACCCCTGTGATCTAAACCCGTGAGGACACCTCAAACCTACCGAAAATATTCAGCTCTCTAAATTGCTCAAGCAAACAAACAACCAAAGCAGGCTTCTGAGCTGCCTCATCCCCTTTGTTTTCTGGATTTTTAATCAGGAGGAAATTAAGGAACTTTCTGCCCTGACTTACCCCTGTGATCTAAGCCCGTGAGGACACCTCAAACCTACCGAAAATATTCAGCTCTCTAAATTGCTCAAGCAAACAAACAACCAAAGCAGGCTTCCTAGCTGCCTCATCCCCTTTGTTTTCTGGACTTTTAATCAGGAGGAAACTAAGGAAGTATGTGTAACTACTGCTGAACCCTTACTGATCTACTGTTTTAACCTTGATAGTTGTTTTTAGTACACTTGCTTGCCAGGATAGCCAGCAGCCTTAGAATTCCTATCCTAACTTCTATGTTCGTCCCCCCTGACCTACACTAGCTGCCCTCTTCTTTAGTCCTAGTATTCAATGAGGATATCCTAAGTGGAGTAAGATGTATCTTTATTCCAGCCACTTGGTGACACCCTCCCTCATATAGACTTCACTGCAAATAGTGCAGGTTTTTCTCTCTAAACCCTAACCTTCCTCCATCTCACTGTATCTCCTAAACTCTTCTAGCCCACTCTAGCTGTAACATTTATTTTCCTACTCATTCTCTCTAGTTTCTCATACTTTACTCTCTCCCTACACACCCAGGTCTTTCTCTCTTCTAACTTACCCCTCTGAAAACCTCCTTTCACTGATTGACTCCGAACCTCTCTGGAACTCTTTGGTTCTTCCTCTTCCTCTGTACCTCTACTCTTTGCCCACTAGGTGTCACTCTGTCCACATCTAGACTTACAGTACTGGTTTATTCCCTTCCATATTCTTCCATTTTTCACCTCTCTCACTCCTATCCCTTTCCATCTTTGTAGGGCTCTGTGACCCACTCTTCCTTATGCTACCTATCTCAAACCTTCTATTGGCTAGCTTTTTCTGTTAATTTTTCCTTCCTCTCTGGACTCTGTGTGTCCCACTCCGTTCGCCCTGTGGGCTCACTCCGCTCCCCTCCCTACCCCCAATTCCCACCCACCCCCAGGGATCCTAACCTTATACGTCCCTAGTCACACCCCCTCACTCTTACAACCTATCCTGCTCTTTCCCGCTAAAAACTAGACCCCTCCCCTCTGCACAGACTCTTCCCCCCTCCCTCCTTCCTCTACTGCTAAAACAACCTCTTCTGCTATTACTAGCTTCTCTCCTCTTCCTCAATTAACTTTCTTCTCATAAACTTCCACTCTCTATACATATACCTATACTTTGTATTCTCCTTTCTCACCCCTACAGATCCTCCTACTAATTCATTCCTTCTTTCCTTTTGCCTTATACCTATAACACCACCTCTCCTACCCTTTCTTCCACTACTACTTTATAACTTCCCTTACCTCACCACTTCTACATATGACTCCATACTTACCCACCATGTTGATATTCTTAGCATTATTCTCTACTTCCCTTTATTCTTCCTACCTTCTTACCTTCTTCGAACACCCACTTAAAAACCAGCCAGACTATATAAACAAACAGACATCTATCATCCACACCTCTCTTACCTCATTCTTAAATTCTACCTCCACCCCTAGCTATCACCTTCCCAAATTCCATAGGCACTCTCACCTCACCTATGCCTTACCCTCTGATAAAAAAATGAAACAACTAGCCCTTCCTAAAAGCAACATCACATCCAGACTTAATACTCCTACCTTACAAGACGGTGATATTCACCCCAACCCTGGCCCTTCATATCCCTCCCCTCAAGTATCTAAGCCTAACTTCAATAACACCCTACTCATAGGACATCTAAATATACGAAGTGTAAATAACAAAGTACCCTACTTACATGCCCTGTTAGACATTCACCACTTTGATATTCTGTGCCTCTCAGAGACTTGGCTAAAGCCAGCCACCAAAGACACCGAGATTATACCCCAAGGCTACAATTTATATAGACTTGATCGTTCTAAATGTAAAGGTGGTGGAGTGGCAATTCTATTTAAGAACCATTTTAGCATCTCCACCCTCCCAGCCTGTCCAACCCAGGATGTTAAAGCTGAAGCCATCATCGCTAAACTTCAATTAAATGCTCAAAAAGCTCTTTACATCATCTGTATGTACATACCACCAGGCAACAATATACCTATCTTAGAAGACTTCCTCAGTTGGGTTTCCACTAACTACCCGCAAGAAACTATAAATCTGGGTGACTTTAATATAGACTGGAATACTATTAATAGTGAAAATCCCTCCTGTCATATAAACCTACATGGTTTTACTCAATCCATTACCACTACAACAAGGTTTAATAAACCAAGTAAGAAACAGAGTATCTTAGACTGGATACTCATAAACAAAGTCAATGTCTCATACAAAGTAGGAACTATGCCTGATGACCTCAGTGACCACTGCCTAACCTATATCTCTAGAGAAAAGACTGACTATCAAAACCTCCCTAACATTAGAATAATATGCTCTACCAAAAACTTTAACACTGACTTATTTCAAAATGATCTCAAAACATGCAACTGGAACCTCTTGAAATCACTTCCTCTTAATGAAGCAGTTTCATTCTTTAACTCGACCTTCCTCTCCATTTTGGATAAACATGCCCCTGAATGCTCTGTTAGAATGAAGTCTAATATAGCCCCATGGCTCTCAAAGGAAACAAAGAAATTAATTCATACTAAAAATAAAATTTGGGCCAAATGGAGATACCATAGAATCAGCGCTGATTTTCTTCATTTTTGCCAACTTAGAAATCTTACAAAAAACGCTATAATCTCTGACAAAAAAAACTACTACTGTGAACTTCAACAAACCCATTTAAATAAACCCAAACAATTCTGGTCTTCAATCAACAAACTCCTTTCACCTGGAACAGCTATAACTCCCTCCCCCATAAACGCAGACCCAGATACCCCTAACCATACTGCAAATGCTTTTAACTCCTTTTTTATAGAAACCATTCAATCTCTTGCTAGACAACTGAATGCCAATAACTTTTACCCTCCAAATAATCTCGTTGATTCCCCCCACAACTTCACTCTTCATCCAATCTCTACCTCTTTCATCTACAAGCTTATTCTCAAACTGAAACCCTGCACCCCCTCTGCTGACAAACTCCCCTCTCTCTTTCTTCAAAAGGCTGCTAAACAGATTGCATACCCTATATCTATACTCATTAATAGGACTATCCAAGAGGGAACCATACCAGATATATGGAAAGTCTCTCATATCATCCCACTACACAAAGGTGGTAACTCTATTGACTACACTAACTTTAGACCTATTGCTCTTCTCTCACCTCTAGCTAAGATTATGGAGAAATGTATCCATCAGCAACTTGTACAGTATCTCTCTTTACACAACATAATAGCCAACTGTCAACATGGCTTTAGACCCCACCATAGCACCTCCACTGCCCTCCTTTCCTTTGTTGACACCATCAACAACTATCGTAACTCCAATCTTTGCACCTCTGCTCTATTCATTGACCTCTCTAAAGCTTTCGACATGGTGAACCACTCTTCCCTTATTAACATCCTTGAATCCCTCTCATTTGATAACCTGGCTATAAAATGGTTTACTTCTTATCTTAGCAACAGACATCAAGCCATTCATTGGGACAATCATATCTCTTCCTTATTGCCTGTTTCTATTGGAGTCCCACAGGGCTCCATTCTCGGCCCACTTCTCTTCTCCCTTTACATAAACGATCTCAACACTGTAATCCCTCAAGCTACCTGCATCCAATATGCTGACGACTCCACTATTATTTGTTCAGCATCTACCTCTTCAGAGCTACTCTCTCTAAGTCAAACTACTTTCAACACTGTAGAAACTTGGTTTACTAGATGGTACCTCCTTCTCAATGCTAATAAAATGAAACTTCTCCTTTTCACTCCTACCACTCGAGCCTCCCCATTAAACTTCAACATCTTGTCTAATGATACCACTGTCATCTCTCCTGACACGACAACTAAACTGCTAGATATAACCATTGACAACAATCTCACTTTTGATCAACACATCAATAACATCATCAGAACAGTTAACAAAAAAATAGGATCATTATACCGTATTAAACCATTTCTTACACCTTCTACCAGAGCTACTATCACCCACTCCCATCTGATATCTACTCTCTTTTACGCCTCACCTATTTCCACTAACCTTAAGAAGGCTAACCTAAATAAACTAGCAACCTGTTACAATAGCATTGCCCGCTTTGCCACCAGTAACCCTTTTAGAACACATCACTGTCATAACCTAAAACTCCTAGGCTGGCTTGAGCTACAAAACTGCCTTATGATCTCACAACTTACCATTGCCCACAAGATACTTTACCAACCTGATAACACCCCTATACTTTCTCAACTTTTAAGCCCTTATAATACCTCCCTTTGATCTTCTTCTAAACTAATGACCAAATCTGTAAAATCCCATAACTTAGCTGGTGACTCTCTGTTCACCAATACTGTAGGTAGAACATGGAATCAGCTACCCACTGATATCACAATAATCCACTCCTTACCACTCTTCAAACAAAAAATCAAACTGTACTTCCAAAATCACTGGCTTTGTTCCTGTAGGACTCCTGACTAACCTTCTTCATTCCCCCTACTCTACTATAACTATACACTGTACTTATTAGCTATACATATACTTTCTTCTTATCGCCCTGTTGCTCTCCTCTTATGCTCTGACCCACTCCTCCTTTTTCTCTCCCCTGTCCTCTTTTCCATCTTCTTACTTCTTCTCCTTACTGACCATTGCTTCTCACTCTTCTCCTCCCTTGTATTTCTTCATTAATCCCTGTTTTACTTCTTTCTCTCCAACAGATTATCGAAAACAATTTTGCTAATCTTTAGCTGTTTAATTGTGATGCTTCTACTGAACTAGTATATTTTTTTGGTGTGCCTTAGGTATTTTGTTGTTCTTATTACTAAATGTATATTCTTATTGTACTTAACTTTTTATTAATATGTCTCTTTGTAATTGATTTTATGTGTGGAGATTTTCTCCCCGGGCCTCTACTGAAAATGGACATATATCCAGCTAGACTAGCCCGGTTAACAAATGTAAAATAAAATAAAAAATAAAACTTCTGGCTAGGAGTTTTAGCAGCTCTTTTTATTTTGCCTTCGATAAAGACAGTTCTCGGAAAGTAGGAATAGGTTCCTTTCTTGAATTTATTTTTCTTACGATAGTTTTATAACTCACTACTGCAGATCCAGTCTCTTTCCAGTCTTTTTTTTTATTTTATTTTACTAGTCTTCATGACCTTATAACTGACCCTGTTAAAGTTTTCCAACATTTTAAATGGACCTTGCCACTTAGCTAAAAATATGTTTTCTGATGATGGCCCAATTACCAAGACTTTGTCTTCGGATTTAAATTGTCTACTTCCAGTGTTCCAGTGATATACTAATATTTCCTTGTCTTGCTGTTGCAACATGCTTTCTTTAACTATGGTTATTACCACTACAAGTCTTTTTTTTAAGTATGTGTAGTACTCTACAGAGGGTCAGTAAAGGAGACAGCAACCCAGACATAGAGTGTTACAGGGCATGATTGGCAAACGCCAGGTCTTTAGTGCATTTGCTGTTTGAACTGAAGAGCTTTAGTGCAATGTGTGTGAGTGTGTGTGTGTGTGTGTGTGTGTGTGTGTGTGTGTGTGTGTGTGTGTGTGTGTGTGTGTGTGTGTGTGTGTGGTATAATGTGATATAATGTGGTGGTTTGCTACAGTTTAAAAATAAGGTCTTTATTGATTTCTTAGGATCTTTTATTTTGTCACAGGTCATCATCATCATCCATCCCCATTTTCACATTTTGCTATATGAAGTAGATGATTTGCATCAGCTGCCACCACTTGTCTTGATTCAGTGCCACTCTCCTTTGATATTTGACTGTCAGCTTTACTGTCACATTCCTTCTCTCATGCACTCCATCCATTTCTAGGTTGGACATCCTCATTTCCACTTGCCATCTTCCTGTCACTCCCATATCTTCTTTACCAGCTTGTCTTCCACTTTACTGCACTTGTGACCAAATCACCTTTCTCCTTGACCTTCTCCAAAACTGAGACTACTCTGGCTTGTGCTCTAAAGACAACATTACTTCGTCTGTCCCATGGTATATATACTACCCTCAGGTACTTCACTTCCATAAGCTCAAGCTTCTTCAACTCTTCTGTCTTTAATGCCCAGGTTTCTTTGCCATACAGAAGCACTGGTCACATAATTATTTTGTAGAACTTACTTTCTATCTTTTTTTGCATTCTTCTGTCACATACTACCAATGGCTGTCAGTACCAGATGGCTACAGCCCCTCTGATTCTAGCTTTGACCCCCTTAATCAGACTTCCCTTCTTTTCAACCACCCCTTCCAGATATATGAAGCTGTTAAACTGTTCCACTCTTTTCCCTTCTATCTCACTTTTCAGCTTCTTCTGAATTTTCCACCTTACTGTTGTGACAACTTTATTGTCTACCCAGGCTCACAGCATGTACCTTCAGCTTTGTATTCCAGTATCTTGTTATTTGCTAAAGCTCCTGTTCAGTGTCTGCTAGTAGGGCATCATCATCTGTATAAAACAGATGTGTTGAGCTATCCACTTCAACCTGTATGGCTAATGTAATCCATTACCAGTATGAAAAGCAGTGGGCTCAGGGTTGAACCTAGAAGTACACCCTTTCCAACTGAGAACCCCTCTTTGAGTCAGAACTCTGTTCGTACTTCTGTCATTGTGTACTTGTATGTAACCTGCATTCTACCAATGTTTTCTAGTCTTCAAGCTACTAGCTTTATTGGTACCTTGTCATATGCTTTCCTTAAGTCCAGGCATGTTCAGGTTGACTATTTCTTCATCTCCGGTTTCTTCTCTCCTATCTGACTAACCACAAATATCAGGTCAGCAGTGTTGTATCCTGATCATAATCCAAACTGCTCATCTCCCATCTAACTTTCTACTATTCTGAATATTAATTTCTCAGGGCAGGGATAAAAAAAAAAAAAAAAAAACTTAAATTTTCTGTATATGTCTCTCAACTTCAGTTGCACATCAGTGGCAGTGAAACAGTTACTTTTGAATGCAATGGAAAAATAGGCATGTGGAACCTGGGATACAGCTGTACAGCTAGCCAGCACAGAATATTATCAGTTCTGCTGACAACAAATGTGGGATGTTCACAAGGCTGTACCGAGATGTAACAGCTTTTATTCAGTTCACAAATTGCTCTTTCCAAGCTGAAAATAAATAAATAAATAAATAAATAAATAAAACAGTGTCTCCAGACAAGGGCTCCCACCACCAACTGAGGTACAAAGAAGTCTCTACCCAAACTCCATTCCAGGACAATAAGGCTTCCCTTGAGACTCCAGCTAATCTGCCATGGCTTAAAGACCCTGTTATTATACAATTGGCCTCATACAGCATAATTATTTATATAACTTTTGCAGCACACAGTGTTACTATCAATTCTTTAATGACAAAAATCTTACAATATAACACTTTTACAATATTTACATCACATCCAGCATTCAGTACCCAAATACAGCAACATAAATGACAAACAGTCATTGGAATAGCCAGCAATGTAAAAGTATAATTAAGCAGGTAACCATTTGAAATGTCTGGACCCACTAGGATGAGTGCTGAAATCTGGGTACTGAATGGCCAAAAGATTGGACTTACATATAATAAATTCAAGATGCCATTTCTCAGAATAATCTAGTTTCTCCAAGGTATGGTGATCTCAGAGTTGGTATATATAAGAAATATCAAAGAGAAGAGCGATTTTTGAAATTAGTTCTTCTCCTGTCTTTTCGGTGTTTATTTTTCAGCTTGTTGGCACTTGGCATTTTGAGTGCCGACATTTCAAGAGCCAGTTACACAGCCATCAGACTGCTGAAGGCCAGAATAATTAATTATTTCAAAGGTTCAAAGGTAGCTAGCAGATAGAATAAATAATTTCATTCTCTGAAGTGTAGCAGTACAATAAAAAATGATTCATACTTGTCTGCGTTTTTATGTGTTTGTATGAATGTGAAGTTGAGAAAATATATTATAGAAAAACTATTGCCTACTATAGAGGATCAGTCTGTAATGAACTGTAGTTGGGCTAGGAACCCCATTTTTTTTTTGGCAGCACGTTATCTAACAAGGTTGGCATCTTCATGCTTTGTAAGATAAATATCAGGCATTCATTACTTACGAATTTCAGTAAGAGAAAATGTTGCTAGTATGTTCTTGATTTGTTTCCATCTTATTTCTGAGCAGTGTCGCTAGGCACTTGAAAATACATTTGATAGACAAACAGTGCAATGTGCACAGTGAATACAAATGGTTTGTAAGTATACAAGTATACTGAATAGTTCATTGGTTTACAAAATTCTTATAATACAAAAGATCTAGATTGTATTTCAAAATCTTATTTGCAGTTACAGACCTTCTACAGAAGTCACTCTACTGGGATCTAACTTTTTTCCTCCAATATTTGGGACCTCATTTTGCCCATTCATTTCCTATCTTACAGGAGCTGAATAAGGTGCTGCCATCAAACAGGTAAACAACACAGTTATTGTATAATGCTTCCTCTAATGTTCCCTCTGCATGCTGCAAAAGCACTACGGGAGGATCAAATAATGGGTGTGGAAGGGTATTGCACCTGCCTCCGGAAGGAACTTCACCCACTAGGCAATCCTACCATCCAATCCTGTGTAGATGGCTTCTGCTAAGTTCTTTTTTTCTCCAGAAAATTGTTCAAAGAAAAGCTGCCTTGTGATGCACCTGTCAACCACCCCCTAGGGGAGGACTTTAGGCAACATCTATTTACTCCTGTCACTTCACCTTTCACTCCTCCTTCAGCCAGATTTCTACACAAAAATCTAGGTCAGATGGCTTATAGTAAGGATTTCATTCCTCTATGTCGTACAGCCAAGTCAACTGTTTTAACTAAAATCATCAAAATATAGATGAATGAACATTGTAAAATGCATTCATTTTTAAGAAAAGCAATAGATGCATGATTGCAGCAATGTTTTTCTGTCTAGATTGCATTTTGTAAGTTATGGATCTGATCCTAGCCACTGAGTGTTCTGTGACAAGACACTAACCCATAATTTACGATTAGTACACAATTAATATATAATATATACCAACGTAAGGCAATGCAATCTAAACAAGCTAGAGACCTGCTACAACAAAATCGCCAAATTTGCCACAGGGGCATTCTACCATAGTCACCACTGTCTCTCACTTGCTGAACTGGGCTGGCTTGAACTCCCTCACCTCATACAATGGTATCAACTCTCACTCACCCACAAACTAGTAAATCATCCACTAAATGTCCCATCCCTCCAGAATCTACTCCAACCCTGTCACACCACCAGACCACTAAGATCCAGCAACAAAAATCACTTGCAGATCACTAAAGCCAATAACTCTGCTGGTGAAGCACTATTCTTTTGCACCATAGCCAAATTATGGAACTCCCTCCCACCTACAATTACCTCCATACCATCATGCACCCACTTCAAAACTTTACTGAAAGCGCACCTAAAAACATGCTGGCTATGCCCTTGCAACTCCCACTCTAATATCACCCTCCCCATCCAACCACCACCTTTCTTTCCACTCCACTAACTACCTTGATTATAGCAAGCTCAGATGCTCATAAGCCAGTGATTATTATACACCAGGAACTTCTTCTTGTAACATTTGTTAATGTCTGTTATGTACTTCACAGATAAAGATTCTAGTTGTCTACTGATGTACTATGTTCTTCATCTGTAAATATGTTGTAAGTAATTGCTATGTAAATTGATAATCGCTATGTAATCCAATGTAACTACCGTCTGTTTATTTCAACTGTGGAGCTTTTCTCCCCGGGCCTCCACTGAAAATGGACCTATGTTCAGTTGGACACTCCCAGTCAACAACTATATATAAATAAATAAATACATAAACTAAGCTGATAGCCTTAATACAAAACATGAAAAAGAAATAGATGATTGATAAAGACATTGAATCACATAGTTATTTTTTTAATTGAATGTGTACTTTTTTCACCACAGGACACTCCAGGTGCAGCTGTATGTTACCATTTAACCATTGTGTGCATGTGTACTTATGTGTACATATGTGTACACGTGTGCAGAAAGGGGTCTGTTTTTTTGTATTTCCTCATAGCACGTCTAGCCTTAATATAACTAAGAATGTGTTTGGCTTCTTCATAGCCTTCAGCATACAAATTCATCAGATCATTGACAAAACAGGCACATAATTGAAGGCCTGCCATGTGATTTATAATTGTTTTTAACTAAATATGTGGTTTATCTGAAAAACACCTTTTCAGCTCCAACCTGGACTAAAAAGACAAGGATTAAAATAAATAGATTATATGATATATATAGAAAGATAGATACACAGATATATACTTATACACACAAATATATATGTCTGTGTGTGTGTGTGTGTGTGTGTGTGTGTGTGTGTGTGTGTGTGTGTGTGTGTGTGTGTGTGTGTGTGTGTGTGTGTGTCTCTGTCTGTGTGTATGTGTGTTTGTGTGTGTGCTAGATTAATACATGTTTTCTGAAACATGTGCTGGCTTGCTAACTACACTAAGCCATCCATTGTATGTGTATATATATCCCCCAACCCCCAGTAGCTCAAATATACCAATTCTGAGATTGCACAATACTAGGATAAAAGAGAAAATTCTCCAATCTCCAGTATTCCACAATCCTGCATTAGGTAACCCAGTTTCATTAATTCTTTTCAAACTATATTTTGTTTGATCAAATTGATAAAATCACATATGTATAGCACATACATACATGTGTGTGTGTGTGTGTGTGTGTGTGTGTGTGTGTGTGTGTGTGTGTGTGTGTGTGTGTGTGTATATATATATATATATATATATATATATATATATATATATATATATATATATATTATACACATACATACATATATAAATATATAGATAGACAGATAGTAATGGTCTACAGAAATTGATCTAACAATCACAAGGTCAACATCCAAAACACTGTCTGAAAAAGATGTGCCTTTTATTTTAATTTTGCATAAGTTAAAATTATTGCTCAGCACATATGTACTAGTGTTTTGATGTTTTCAGTTTTGACTGTTTTTCTCAACATTGTAAACATCAATGTTTCAGTCATTCAATGGTTTTGAACACATTTATATATATATATATATATATATATATATATATATATATATATATATGTATATATATATATATATATATATATATATATATATATATATATATAGATATATATGTGTGTGTATAGGAGTGCTACAAAATCCTGAAACCCAAAATCCTGAGACCAAAATCTTGAAAGTTCAAAATACTGAAAACTCAAAAGACTAAATGTCATAATACTGTAAACACACAAGATAGCAACACTATTCCAGCACAAGTACATACAAAAACACATAAAAGACAAACCATATTACTCTTCTCCAAGTATAACCAGGAGGAAAGCCCCCTCACACCCCCAATATGGGGACCAGTACCCCCACACCCCTGCTACTTAAATATATCAACTCCAAGATTGCATTTCATGTAATAAAGTTTAATCTCAAAGTTAATATATTTAAGTATCAGAGGGTGTTGGAGGCTTGCATGTACTTGTGCGGGAATATAGTAGGTGTCGCTATCCTGTGTGTTTTCAATATTATGAGATTCAGTATTTTGAGTTTGCAGTATTTTGGACTTTCAAGATTTTGGTCTCAGGATTTTGGGTTTCAGGATTTTGTAGCGCTTATATATACATATATATATATATATATATATATATATATATATATATATATATATATATGGGTCACCTTCATTTGACTGACAACTCATTTGATTGAAACTCATTTGACTGACAACTAGTACTTGCAGTGCACTGTAAGGTAAATAACAGGGATATACATACAGACATACAAATGCTTCAAGCATGGGCATTAAATCCTTTCTAGCTTACCAATATTTCAAAACACTTGTTCCCATAATAAATTTCCAGGTTTTTCTTAAAAATATCTAAACTAGTACTTGCTTTAATGTAATTTGGTAGTTTGTTCCAAGCATCAGCTACTTTGTCAGAGAACCAATTAGTACACTTCTCATTCCTGTAGAATCTTCTACATAGGTTATCTAATGATTCTCTAGTACTTTTTGATAACCCCAAATATTCCCAGAGGTAAGCTGCCTCTAAATGCCCTATATACCTGAATAAGATCTCCTCTTAAATATCTGTAAGAGACACTGTACAAGTTCAGATATTTTAGTCTTTCATAATAACTTAGATTTTCACATCCATGGATGCCCTTAGTGTATTTCCACTGCACTCCTTCCAATGTATTCATGCTCATTTTCCTATAGGGTTGCCATATTGTTATTCCATACAGTTTGGTCTAATGTAACTAACAAACAATGACTTCATTATGTTTGATTTCCTAGACTTTATAAATCTTTTTATATAACCTATAGTTCTATAACTATCATTAGCCAATTGGTTGATGTGATTAGAAAAACTCATAGCTGAATCTACTCATATACCCAGGTCCTTAAATTAGTTTACAGTTTCAATCACCGTGTGCTGTATTAAATATTCGCCTTTCAGTTTATGTCTCCCAAATCTCATATGCTTAGTTTTTGATGTATTTATCAACATATTATTCTCCTGTGCCCAAATGGTCAATTTAGTCAAATTATTTTGCAGACATGCCTTATCTGTAACACTTGTAATCAGTTTACCCAATTTCAGGTCGTCAACATATAGTCTGTAGAATACCTCAGATGAAAAAGTAAAGTCTGAAAGATACACTCTGAACAAGTAAAGGCCTAGTACAGAGCCCTGTGGGACACCTTGACTGTAACCAAGGATTTTACCTGTCCAGTCGGTGGGTGATATTTGCCATGCCCTTTTTGTAAGCCATGCAGCTATCCGTCTTATCAACAGTACATCAATATCTAGTTGTACTAATTTATTTATCAGTGTTTTGTGTATGACTCTGTCAAATGCTGAAGTTAAATCTATATAAATCACATCACAGCACAATTTTTCATTCATAGCTGTTATTATATTGCTATAGAACATCATGTTACAGGTGGTAATAGATCTATTTTCAGCATATGCATGCTGATATATGATTTCAAGTCCCAACCTATCCAGTTCTGACAATAACTTATCCAGTATTACCTTCTCCATTATTTTTCCACAACATGAAAGTAGACTTAAGGGTCTATATGATTCTAAGTTTGTCCTACTCCCCTTTCCCTTAAAGACAGGTTTAATAATTGCATGTCTCCAGTCTTGAGGAATCTCCCCATATTTATATGACCTAGTGAATAATAGATGTAATGGCAGTGTAAGTTCTTGCTTAAGTGTTCTCAGGTCATTGTTACTTATTCTGTCTCCTCCCTGTGCTTTGTTTGGATCCAGTTTGCACAGTTCTTTTTCAATATAATCTAATATGATTCCAGTATCTGGGGTTACCTGGATGTCACTAGGACAACTTGCCACCTCTATTGTGGAGCCAAACTGTTTTGCATAAGATTTTGTGAATATATCTATAATCTGTTGTGTCTGAGAATAAATTTTAGAATCTGCACACAGTTTATCAGTTTGTGTATCTTTACTCCTTCCACATCTTATGTATCTATAAAAAGATTTCCCATTATGCTCAATATCTTTATATAAATTTTCTTCAAAATTTTCTTGATCTTGTCTAACACTATGCTTAACCTGTTTGTCCAGCTGGTTTATTTCAGTTTTCAAAGTTGTAGTTCAACCTTTCTTCCATTTCTTATATTTTTTATCTCTCACCTTAATCAGGTACCTTGTTCTTATGGAAATATACTTCCCTGATGTCGCATGCCTAGATCCTGATGTTAAACATTTTTTTTACTTTTTGCACTCAAACAATTTCTCTTTCAAAACTTTCCACATTCCATCTGCAGTTTTTCCACTGAGCACCTCACTCCAGTTAGTTTTATATAGTAATTGTTTTGCTTCCCTATAATCTGTAATTAATCTTCTGTGCCTTGGTTTAGATTTCAGTTTGGCATAATTATCTAGCAAAAAATTAACCTTTATAAACCCATGATCACTGCACATCAATGGTGGTAAAACTTGACTTGAAGTTACAGTAATTTCTTCGGGAATACAAACAGTATATTCGGTCCCCTGGTAGTTTTTTGTTTTACAATCTGAAGCATTTGTTGTTCCTGGATATACTCTGTGAATAATTTCTTTACTAACATTGTTGAATCAATATTATTTCAGTCTGTTTCTGGTAAATTTCAGTCCCCAGCTAATATTATTCTTCCCTCCTGTATTTCATGTAAGAAATGTATGAATTCCTTTAGGTCATCAGCACTTGACATTGGTAGTTTATACACTCCAACAATTGTTATATGTTCCAGGGATGTCTTTATTGCCATAGTTACACAGTCTATAGTATTGATGTTATCATTGAACATGTAATAATCACAAATCTCATAGCTATCTTTAATCCCTATCCTAGCACCTCCACCTGATTTTTTGTTAGAATGTCTGTTACAGTAAAAACATTTATACCCTGATAGAACTGGTTTCCAGTCATTGTTCTTTAACCATGTTTCACAAACTATAACAACATCAATCTTGTGGGAACCTAGCAAATGTTCAAATAAAAAACTTTATTATTAATGCTCCTAGCATTAACAACCATCAGAGATCCATCAAATATTGCTATCTGTGAACTGTTACATTTTTGACCTGGCAAAAATCCTGGTTAGTGTTTGCCAAATATTGCAAAATATCTGCTGCAAAAATGCTCTTCCCTGCTCTAGACAAATGCACACCATCCTGTCTGAACACGTGCTCAAAAGAAGGCTTGGATGCTCTACACATTTCCATTTTTTAAAACAGGACATTTTTTCCATGTAGGTGTTTATCCAAAAAACATTTTCATTCACAGTGACCTGACTATCCTTTCTATAAGTGATTTGTGAAAATATGTCCTAACACCAGCTATACTATCTAGGAGGGCTGTCAGTTCCCGACTAACAGTCAGAGAATCTTTGTTGGTGACATCATTTGTACCAACATGAATAGAAACAGATCCATACTTTCTTACATTAAGATGTTCCAAGGCTTGTTTTACATCTTGCATTTTTGGTCCTGGCAAGCATAACACTACTGTTCATTATCATCTCTGCAAATATAAGTATCAGTACCTCTAATAACTGAATCTCCAATTACAAGAATAGCTTTGCTAACCATCTCTGAAGAATCTTCAGCTTCTAATACAGTCATTTCTGCTCTGTCAATTGTTAAGAAGGATATATCTTCATCACTATTAGTCTTATTAATTCCACTGTTTTCATTGTGTATTAAATTTTCATCTAGCTGGCATTGTAAATCCACAGCTAGAGCCATGTAGTCAACATCTGTCTTTCTCTTCTTTGTATGATATGTCTTCTTCCCCAATGCAGTGTGACCCTGGAGTTGGTATATATAGTTTGGTTTTAAAGAACAATACAACACAAAAAGTACAGAATTTAAATCAAACTAGTGAGTTGTCAGTCAAATAAAGGTAGCCTATATATATATATATATATATATATATATATATATATATATATATATATATATATATATATATATATATATATATGGATCCCTATCACAACACCGACATGCCACAAACCCAACACTCAAAACAACGACACCAAAACACCGAAAACCCTAACCCTAAGGTCCGACACTACCGCACACTTACCCTACCCGCACCCTAACCCTAACTAACCCTAACCTAATATATATACATTCTGTGCTATTTGATCAAAAACATAGATTCATATATATTATTTTATAAAAGGTTCTGTGTTATTTGATCAAAAATACAAAATGTTGAAAGCATAAAATATTGAAACTGGTTTAATACAGGGTCAAGACTCTCTGCACCTCTCAGTGGGGGGGGGGGTGTCCCAACACCCCTTGATAATTAAATATGCCAACTCTGGGATCGCATAATAGTCAGGAGAGGGCAAATTCCATTTTCAGTATATTTTGTGTTTTCAACATGTGGCATAGAACTACACACACACACAGACACACACATATCTATATTTATATATCTATAACTATATATCTATAGATAGAGAGATCGATAGAAAGAGATATAGATTATTTCTTAAACATATTGTAACTGTAACAGGAAATATCAACTGAAGTCCAGTGAATCTTGATTCAGTGAACCTCTAGAACAGGCTTTAACAAGAATACTCCAGGGATGCAATACTGTATTGCTTATGTTTCTTTGCCTTTTTTAAGTGAGTTTTGTTGGATTATAATTGATATTTCTTGTGTTGCTCACAATCCATTCAAGCAGACAAACTGCTGCCTTATACATTATATATTATATGAATACCTGTATTTTCCATATTGAAGAAGCCTTATGTTATTCCTGTACACATAGGTGGTAAATCAACACAACCGAATAATTACAGACCCATCACAATAGTAAATATTCTTCATAAACATTGAAATGTGTAATATTTCAATAACTAATAGCTTATCTGTCAAAACTGAACATTCTTCCCAAATCTCAAAATGGATTTCATTTGGGTCACTCAGTAACCACAAACCTTTTTATTACATTAAACTACATCTGAGTTCAAATCAAATCAGAGGAAATAGCAGGCTTATTTCTTGATCTTTTACAATGCTTTTGACACAGTAAGTCACAGAGATTTCACAAATAGGTTGAAAATGTATCAGTCTCCATCTAGTAAATTGTTTTCAACTTATTTAGTAGGTAGGAAGTTCTAAGTCAGATAGGCATCTCACGTGAGTTCACTACACATAGTGGATTCCCACAGAGTTTTATCTTAGATCTGTATGTCAGTCTCAGATCAGACTATAGCAAACATTTGCATCATATACAGTAAATATATGAGTCTTCCTGTCTCCTGCTTGATACTATACAATAGCTTGAATGTAATTACAAGAAGAATTGATATTATTAGAAATGTGCCTTAGGGAATCACATCTCATACTGAATCTCGCTAGAAGACACTCAGTATTATTCTGCTCAGACTGCGATTATGCTGCTCATAAACCTAGTCTTGATATAAAGACATAATGCCATACAACAATACCTAACACTAACACAATCAAATATTAATAGAGTATTATAGATGATGCCCTACAATTAGAGGAACAAGTTATGAAAAATATCATAAAATGTCATTAAAAAGTCACTGTTCTGTAAACCATGCAGTTGGTGGTTTATATTGGAATATTTTCTCATTGTTCCCAAGCACAGTGTCACAGATACGGGCAAAGGTGTCAGCAACAACATTGCGGGATGGCACTCTCTTCCTTATATGCATTCTCATTAGAATTGGATACTACCAAAACCAAATTGCCAACACCAAACTAATGACTTGTTTTTCTCTTTCTCTCTTGTTCACCGTAATTTATGCTAAAGGTGCATTATCCATATTAGGACTGTAGCCTCCCTGCTACAGAAAGTTGAGATAATCTATTACAAATGAGCCACATTTATCTGAGGCTGTGTCAAACTGGCCAGTCTTTACAACTTGTGAGTGACCTTTTATAGCGATCTTTTCTAAGCATATTATACTACAATACTTGCTCCATTGTCATACACACATAACAGTCTCAGTTTATGTCATAGTTTCTAGCCTAACAGCTGCTCTAAACTAATATAAAAGTTTCTACAGCTCTGCCTCTTGCAATTTTAAGCCATGTAAACTTTGTTGATGTTTTATTTAACATATCTGGTACCTGTTTTATTGATATTTTACATTGTATTTTCATTTTTCATTGTCAATACCGGTAACTATGGAGCTTTTTTCCCTGTGGGCCTCTTCTGAAAAAGAATGCTTATTCCAGTTGAAATGTCCTAGTTAACAAAAACAAACAAATAAATAAATATAATGTTGTTTACCTAAACTTAGTTTACCCCAGCAGGCAGTGAATAGGACTGTATCACCTATCTCCCCACTATGTTCTTTTCACAGAGTTAGCATTGTGATCTCAAGGTTCAACAACATTTACACATTTACCTCTTAAAAAAATATGTAGATGATTTATGGAACAAGCTCCCACATCAATCCACCAACCTTAACAACATTATTATATTGAAATACAATTAAGAGCATACTAGATGAACCAAAGGAATTATAATTGCTAAGCAACTCCAATTGCACAATCAATTTTCTATAAAATAAAAATAAATACTAAGCCATTGACAATAGTATACAGCTAAGCAGCTGTTATGTGTATTCAGTGTATGTATTACACATAACTCTTGAAAATGCACGTATATAAAATACTATTTGTCATCCTTTCTCACCTTTCATAGTCTTCTATATAGAGTTGGTCTAAATATTTCACTTCTGTTATAGTGATATACTCACCGAGTAAACATATGAATTATTCTGTGCAATGTATGCTTATGCCAAAATATGGATGATTCTGGCAATGTATGCTTTTTATATAATCCCATACACCACAATTTATTCACAGTGTCTTCAACGTTTTATTGAGTGATACAAACAGTTGATCACTCTTTCTGCCTTTAAAATCCATGCACTATATGTTTCTTAAGTGTTATATACATGACAGATTCTAAATGATCGACATTTGTTGTAATGACTGCACAATACTTTCAAGAACTTTCTGCTATGTACAAGACTGCTTAATTGTTGCCCTGGACCTTTCATCCCTCATGCCTTCACTAAAAATGGGATACAATCCAGCTGGGCATCCCAGTAATCAGATGGTAAATAAACAAAAATAAATGCTAAATTGCACTACCACAGCATAATAATATTATGGTTAGTTCATTTTGACATTTTTAACAGTTGGAAATACAAGATGAATTAATTAAACACAGGTATGCATATTAAAAATCCTACAGGTCACGTGACTGTGGTGCACCAGTGCACACCAGAACACTAACCTATGTCAGTCATTATTTAATGATCAATTTGCTTTAACTAAATCATTAATCTTATTTAATACTCTGATACCTTTATGTGTTAAAAATAAACTACTCACTTCTTTGGAGTATTTTATTGATCACAAGGAAAATAATCACCAAGAACTGGAAAAGTGAACCAACTCCATCTTTGAAAGAACTTATAAGTAATGCAATTGAAGTTTGTCATCTGGAATTACTTATAATCAAGGTGTGAACAATCAGAACTATCACTTCTTGTAACACCTGCATGAAACTCAATGAACTGCTAAATAAACAGTCATTAACTTCTTAGTAACAAAAACCTATTTCAAAAACATATAGAGTGTTTCATATACAGTAGACGCCTTTGTAAATAGTTGTTTTTATTTTCTTCTATTTTTATCAATTGTTTATTTATTTAATTATCTAATTTCTATAAATATTATAATGTTACATTTTATTTTTTGTAAAAAGCTTAATAAAATATTTCAGCAAAAAAAAACACTAACCTATGTGACTTAAGTCCTCCTGACACATTTTATCCACTTAATGCTAAGTTCTGAATATCTGAAGACATCTCCTATCTCTATTTGCAGAAGAAGAAATTATTCAGCTTTATGTTTTTAGTTTAATAAATCACTCATGACTCTGCTAATGAGTTTAATGTATTAATCATTAGTTTTATTTTGGCCTGAATAGCCACCCTTTTGCCTTTGTTTTAATTTGTAATAGTTATGATTAATAAACCTGACTGAGGCATCTATCCCTCAAATTTCATTCTTTCCCATTCATTTTCTTCATCCATTTCCTCTTGCATTTATTTGGCTTGAATGACCAAATGAAATATTAACATATAAGAAACATATGATAATAGTTCCCTTTCCATGACCTCATCTTTAACTAGCTAATTTCAAACCCAGATTAACTTTAAATGTTAGACAAGGCCTGAGTACTTCAATTTATACAGATAATAAAATTAAGCAAGGAATGCATTTTGAATAAAGTTACTCAAAGGATCAATGTTTGAATGACATGCAAGTTAGAAAACCCTTCTGGAGGTTAAAAAGAAAAACAGGAGATATGGTTACATGGTTGGAAGGAACACAAAAAGCAGAAAATTCATGATAAGGGATATGAAAGCTTATTTTATTTTTATTTCACAATTTGTTTACCTGGTAATTGAGATTGTCAGTTGAACCTTTTGACTCATGACCTGAGTATGAAGCACTGAAGTCAGCATATGCAAAATGAAACACATACATGAATATGGTACTTATGTAACAGTTCAAAGTACATGCAATAAAATAGCAATGCTTCAAGCAGCATAACATTTGTTTAGTTAGCATTAATAATTTTAGGATAAAAGATTGCAATTAACATGTGCTCTAAATACAAAGAAGCTAGTATGTACATTTGTGCAAGCATACATTTTTATATAAGGAGATATAGTTCGAATGCTGTTCTTTTAAGATCTTTCATGAATCTGTAAAGTTAAATGTTAGGAAAAGAGAACTCTATTAGCCTGTATCTCAGAAGCAAGAGTATTTGGATTCTTATAAAGGAATTATTTCAGAGATTTCTTAATTATTTCAAAGGTTTTAGGTTTTACTTAATTTGGAAGGTGGCTCCCAAGAGCAGTGTCTTTTCTGGAAAAGTCATTTTCACTAATCACTTGTTAAATCTTGGCCTGGAGAGTATTAGCATGTCATCTTGCCTGCTTCTAAATGAATAATTTTGATCTCTGAAGGAGAATTTTCTCTTCAAAGGAGATAAAAGTTATATTCACAGTCCATCGCATTTTCTTATTTAAAAATACTTCATCTTTCAGAAGTGTTAAAAACAGCACTCATTTTTTTTTTATTTTCACAGAGTCCACAGTAATACCACAATATTATCAGGTAATGCACTTATTTATTTGTTTCCTTTTTCAGCTATCAGCTAAGTTACATATGTAAAATCATTTTCACTAATCCTTCATCTTTTTCTACACAATCCATCCCTGGTAATCAGGAAGGCTTACCTCTAACATAGAAGGTTTCAATACTGCATTATGACTTTCTGATTCAGAGACTTTTGTCCACTACTATTATCCCCTAGCAGTGGTCATAAGATGGCAAGCAGTCACTCTAAGTGACCAAAATACATTGACCAATTAGTGCTGGTAGAGTGAATCTTTTTGACTCTAACCTAAAAAATTTAGATTTTTTTCTTATCATATTTACCATGTAGCATTTTCCAATATTATGTAACAATCAAACCCAGTCTGCTGATACTATATTAATTATTACAAGGCACATGTTGCATAATATTTTTTCAAAGAGATGAAACAGTAAAACAAGATGGGCCGCTAATCGTAGCATACATTTATTTTTACTTTTCTAGAAATTTTGATGAAAAACATTACTGCTATTGAGAGATGATTTCTGTGCAATGCTGCACTTTATTAGGGTATGCTCACATTTCAAAACATTATTTGTATCACACTGGTATTGGAGCTGTGTTATAACTGCTTCATGTGCAATTTGACTTATATTTCAGCAATTTTGTATGTGTTCTTTTCCATTCTGCACATAATGTCACATGTTGTTTGGATTCCTGAATCAAAACATACATGGAGATTAGTTTCATCTTTTTTGCCTTTTTAGCCAAAAAAGCTAAGTGTTCCAGAGCTTCTCAAATGTGAAATGAATAATTTAAAAATAAAGTATGAGTACTTTTTATCATACTCTGGTGTTTCCAAAGGTTGTTCTTCAATTTTAGAATAATGACAGATACCGTGCATTATAGAAAGCAGTACTTGCAGTGGGACCCTTTCAGCCACCACTTACCTCTTCAGTGAAATAAAATCTTAATTCTGGACACCTTTACATGACACAGTTTATCTGGTGTGCATTATACACTGTTGCTCACTGATCTGAAGCAGTAACTTGATGTAATGTTTTGAGGACAGTGGTGCAGTCATAAACTGACTGCTCCTCAAAAGGAAGTTATACTGTGGGATTTACTGATCACTAAAAAATTATTGGTCCTTACTACTAATAAATAATTCTGATTAGGAAAAGTTGTAAAAGAAGAGAAAAGTCTGTTAATACGATAGTGACTATGTACTAAAACTACAGTGGTAACAGTCATCCTGAAGTTATTTCATGGCTAACTAATTAGAGAATGAAGACTGAGGTATCGTAAGAATGTGAATTGCAGCATGACCCTTAGACATCGACTTTTAAGTTCTCTGCAACCTAACTAAGAAGTTAGGAGTTGATATTATTGGTCTAATTTCTGTGTATGCTTATCTAGTTGTGTGACTGTCAGGTGGCATGTTATTGCTAGCATACACATTATGCCAAGGAAAGTCTTTTCTTTCATACTTATGTTTAAAACAATTCCATTTCTTGGCATATACTGGATCTATGAGAAATAGTAAAGGCTTCTGAATAGTATCTGAATCCAGGGGTTATTATAGAAAAAAAAATGTGATTTTTTTTTTCTTCAAGGATAATCGTCTGAAGAGGTGCCGGATCAAAAATAGCAAAGTCATTTGGTAATTCATGACAAATATAAAATTTATCTACAAGCAGAGATAAAAAAGTGGGTTATTTGTCATCCAGAATGCAAAAGTTATTAGCACATAATCTGGTAGAACAAGAAAAAAAGGAGGTGAGGACTTCATAGCTTAAGTCCACAAAAATCACTGTAATAAGCACTTTCGCCCTTGGTACAACAGGACTTTTTCAGAAGAACTCTTCACAACAACTATTCACTTTTATATAGTAATCAGTTAATTAACTAATCCCATCCCCCAATCAGTCACTATGGAGACTGTTTAAGCTAGTATCACACCCCACCTAAAACCTTAAAAACAGATGTTACAACAAATTATTAAGTATAAATAATCATATATAAGCACATATAAAAAAATGTTTCATAGATTCAAATGTTTAGTTGTTGATCAGGAAGACCCAGGGCAGAGAGGTGGACTAGTGGATGATTTATTTTGAATATCAGGAGCTTAGATGGCAGTTAAGAACTAATGCCACTGTATACCCTGATCAGAATGAAACCACCTCTTTGTCTATTATTGTAAAACTGAGAGCTGCTTTTTATTTAAAATAAAAAATAAAGTAAAATAAAAAAAATAAAAAAATTTGTTTTTAAAGCAAGTACTTTTTTATGTATCACTGATCATGACTTATCTAACTAGGAATGTATTTTATGTATGCAATAGCTATTTATCCTTAATAATTTGTTGAAACATCTGTAAATGCAATAGTTATTTATCCTTATTAATTTGTTGAAACATCTGTTTTTTAAGGTTTTAGGTGGTGTGTGGTACTAGCTTAAGCAGTCTCCATGGTGACTCCATGGGGGGACTGGGATTAGTTAATTAATTAATTAATTAATTAATTAATTAATTAATTAACTGATTACTATATAAAAGTGAGTAGTTGTTGTGAAAAGTTGTTCTGAAGAGGTCCTGTTGCAACAAGGACAAAAGTGCTTAATAAAGGGATTTTGTGGAGTTAATCTCCAAAGTTTTCACCTCCCTTTCTGTTGTTCTTCAGTTTGTGGTGTTTTTATTTAACATAATATGGTAGGCTGTACAATCAATGCAGTTCATACATGCTAGCAAAATCTAGGCCTATACCTGCATAGGTGCCGAAGCTGCAGCTTTACATGAAGATAATTAACTTGTTATATATCGGATTATGTAGTCTAACAACTCAATATACATCTCTTCACAGGTCCACAGGCAAGCATGCAGATTAAAACAATTGTAGAAGAGTACAAAGACAAAAAGAAGATCTCTCAGATTGAGGAGAAGCATGGACATCTGTAAAACAATCTACGTTATTGCAAAGACAGTCTGCATCTAGGCAATAAAAATAATAAAGATATGTGTTAAGATTATACATGAAAATGGAACTGAAGAAGGGAAAGGGATCAGGAAGGTGTAATGACCCCCATATAAGAAGATCATTTACTTAAAAATCCAAAAGCTGTTTTTTTTCTATTGCCTACATTCCGACATATTTTTAACAGTGGTAGGGGTATCTAGACATTATTCAAATGTGCGTGTGACTATTGGGTAAATAATGCAATGGGAACATTATAGCTAATCTTTCCTCACTTCATAATAACCAATAAAAAGATTTGCAAAGCAGTATATGTAGAAAAAAGAAACAGAAAATAGTTTCTTACTTTTAAGCAACATACTATACAGAAGACAGCAAAACAAAGTTCAGATACTGTAAGTGTTCAAAAAATGACTTTTCCTAATAGTCAAAAGTGTATCTGCATAAATAGGTGCATTACAGGTAATTCACTACATTCTAACCCTTGCAGCTTTTTGTATTACTGTGAGTTATGTAATAAACCTAGCTTTGTGATTTATCTCATATCCAATATGTAATAAAATAATTTCTTTGCCACCTCAGATTTGTTGACATTTATGTTCATACTGTTGTTTATCAGTCTTAAATTTTATTTAAATAGTGTTTTACTTTACTATGAATAGTGAAATATTGACCTGGTTCTCGCCATTACAAAGAAAACATAAAAAGTGTGTATGTGTGTGTGTGTGTGTTTGTGTGTGTGTGTGTGTGTGTGTGTGTGTGTGTGTGTGTGTGTGTGTGTGTGTGTGTGTGTGTGTGTGTGTGTATAGGGGGTTGAGATACTGAAAAAAGGAAAAAGAGATAGTGATAGAGAGAGAGGGAGCTTACAAAGAATATGTTGTGCAGTTCATAAAAAACATTGAACTTGGTGATGTGGGAGAACAAGGGGTATGAAGAATATATAAAGCATCTAGAAATATGTGTGGCAGGTAACAGAAGGTGAATGGCAGGGTGTGTTACACTGTGGAAACACAACATCAGAGAGAAGGATGTAGCATCAGCCTGAAGAGGGATGAATGGAGGAGCAGTGATGACAAAATGGGGGGAGAAGAGCAGTGGCAGACATCAAGACATATTATTCTGCAGTGCTGGTAAATGTTTTCTCACTGCCTAGTTTAGTAAACCATAGGAGGGGTAATAGGAGGTCAGACTAGGTTACATATTAAAGGGTAGGCTATTCTGGGTGAGCTACATCACTTTAATGGACTTGATAAGGACAATATTTCCATTTGCTTCTATGTTTCCATGCCTGCTTGCTACTTTTAAAGAAAAACAGGTACCGGGCCAGATTCACGATGGCTTGCACAAAGTCTAAGAGTAGAGTAAGACTCCATGCAGCCATCATGTCCAACAAGTGATCTAGGAACAGCCTGTAGGGGCATATAAGAGAGCTCCTAAAATGGCTCTTACACGGACAGGGCAGGGACCTGCAAATTACCTCAATTGCAGGCGAAAGGCATGCAAATGAGGTAGATTTGCGATTCAGGAAACCCGTACCTGTCCGAGTAAGAGCAGTGTTATTTGCAGAAATGTACTCAGTTGACAACTGAGTACCATTCTGCAAATAGCAAAACAGAGCCGTGACAGCTCCAAATAAAGGTTACATCCAGTAGAGGAAGCATGCCAAAGGCCAAATATACGGCCATTGGTAATGTTTCTTGATGCAGTATGAAAATAAAAATAATGTTTTTTTTTCACCAATTTCTGATGTTTAAGCATAGTGCAGCACCGCGCAAATGGGCTGCGCTCCAAAAACCATAAAAATAAAAATTTAAACCCACAAAAGTGGAAATCATAGAAATTGTTAATATACAATGCAAGGGAATGGCAGGCTGAAGTCAACATGGCCACCGAGTAGAGGTTGCTAAGGGGGGAAGCACAGTCTAAGAGATGTAACCAAGCATTAGTAGGCAATTGCATGCAAATGAGGATAAGGATAATGAATCACAGGTTTACATAGCAAATGAGCACAGTCAGTGGAGTGTAGGAGTAGGATAAGGGGAGTAACAGAGTAGAAGATAGGTGACATCACGAGTGGTGTATGTATGAAAGAAGGGAAGCTCATTGGAGCAGAGTGGTATGTGTCAGCTGTCATTTACACATCATTGAAAGAGGTGTGTCAACATGTAGGCTAGGTAAAGTCAAGAAATGGAAGGTGTACGCCATGAATAACACCAATGTTTCTTCCTGAGCATGTATGCGCACGTGTGCACACCTGTAAACCTGAGTAAGACAGTGTGTGCGTGTGTAAGTGTGAGTAAGCGCTTGTAAGCCGGAGTAAGCATGTATAAGGCACTTTAAAGTGTTGTAAGTTCTTTTGCACTGGTGTGCGCGCATTGTAACCCAAATAAGCAAGTTGTAGTCTGTGTAAGCATGTGTGCGCACGTGTGAGCTGCTATGAGCGTGTTTGCACTTGTGTGCGCAGCACTGCCCCCTGAGTAAACATAAAAAGGAAATAGGAAGCACAACAGATACTAGGAAGCTACCAGGGAGTACTAGCAGAGCTAGCAGGTGAAAACAATCAGAATCAGGCAATTACACAGGCAGTACACTAGCCCAGCCAAGCACTTAAAACTCTGCAAACAACAGTTCATTATGTTTCTGACAAGAGACACTGCAGTAAGGTAATAGAAGTGAAAACTGAAAAAGCTTTACTGAGACAAACAAATGTTAGGGGCTGCCATTGCTGTCATAAGGTGACATATGCAACTTGCTGAGGGTGGTGACAATGGAAAGGCTGCTGGACAACTCACAGTGAGGAGACGGGGAAGAGTGTACAGGCCCAGGGTAACCTACCAGGGGCTACATGAGCTGGAGATAGTGGAGCGCTATAGAGTGGACAGAGACCTCCTGCAGCAAATTGTTGAGCTGTGCAGGCCAAGCCTCACACACAGAACCAACAGAGGGGAACCCATCCCAGTGGAAACCAAGGTATGTGTTGGCCTAAGAATATTAGCAACATGTACCTTCCAGAGACCAACTGGTGATATGATGGGGATATCACAGGCATCAGCATCCAGGGTGCTGCACCAGTTCCTGGATGCCATGTCAGCACATGTCGGTGATCATGTATATTTCCCCAATTCCCGTGAAGTATTGGCCAGCAATATGCGTCTCTTCCAGCAAATAGCGGAATACCCTGAGGTAGGGGGTGCAAAAGACTGCACGCACATATGCATCAAAGCACCAGCTGGTGAGCAGGGTAGGGTCTACTACAACTGCAAGGGCTTCTCCTCCATCAACTGCCAGGTCATGTGTGATGCCCAAGGCATAATACTGAATGTGTGTGCTGGCTGCCCTGGAAGCTACCATGATTCCCATATCTGGCATCTGACACAGCTGTACCAGACATTTGCCAATGGGGACATCCCACATGGTCACCCAGTGGGGGATGCTGGCTATGCACTGGAGCCATGGCTGATGACACCCATCAGAAATGCACACACACCTGAACAGGAATGCCATAATGAGGCACACGCACAAATACGAAATGTAATCGAGCGTGTGTTTGGGCTGCTCAAGTCACGGTTCCGGTGCCTGGACACATCTGGTGGAGCCTTGCAGTACTCACCAACTACATGTACCCACATTGTCATGGTATGTGCTATACTACATAATATGATCCTGTGAAAACAGCTGCAGCAGGACCAGCATAGGCCTGGGCAAAACAGCCCCCCACCATTGCCAAGGTCATCACAGGCAGAGCGTGACTCGGAGGAGGAACAACCTGAGCCTGCCCCAGTAGGCAGAAGGAGGCGTGCCCAGTATGCTTTGGCCTTGGCAAAGAGGCAACACATAGCACATACACTGGCTCAGTAGGAACTCTGGAAATGATACCTCTCTCTGACTCGCACATATAGTAAAAGGGATGCCTAAGTTGACAGTACCTGCTGTCAAACATGTATAGGGAGTGTAGTATGTGCATCTGACATAGGCAGCCCTGCAGCACCACATGATTGCTATGCGATAAACAATTTAAGGCAGTGCTAAACAGCATTTACCACCATGTAGTATATGCAAACAGAATCGCACACACCAACCAGTAAAACTGTGGTCAATGTCGAGTAATATTGGCCAATGTCTAGCAAAGATGGCGAATATACAGCAATGTCAGACAAGCCTGTTCTAAGTAGGGCATAACTGAACAACAGCCAACATGCTCTTATTTGCTTAACTGGCCCTTAAGCAGTCTGGTCTGCTCAGTATGAAAATATAAAGAAGAGATGGCCTTGAACCCAAGATACTGTGCACTATAGGTAAAGTACTGAACCACTAAACCATGACAGTATTGCAGTGGTCAGCCAGTATGAAGGAATGTTGATAAGTCAATGCAAATTATCACATGGAAACCCTGCAGGCACAGTATATTCCCTGTTGAGTTATGACACAAAGGTGAGTCCTGCAGTAAGAACAGAACATGACCTCCAACACACACAGTATAAATGTCAATATTGGTCATGTTCACACACATCCACAAATGTAGTGTATGTCAGATCGCAACATACTGAAAGGTCACACTGGGCATGCTCACACACTTGAATAAATGAGACATATGTCAGGCAACAAAACATGGAAAGCCTGAACTGGGCATGCTCACACACTTAGGCCATGTCTGAATACAGCAGTGGGCCACACATATCTGGCAGTTGCATATGTTAACCCAGTTACCTCCCACAATCCATCAATCTGCCCTGTGCACACAGTTACATGACAACAGACACATATATAATATAGTGGAACTCTGTCATGATCAAACATGTTCTGCAGATACCCAAGTTGTTCATAGAAGCTGGGAAAGCAGAGACGATAAAGACCTGCAAACAGTATCAGCAAGAAATAATGTGCATCCCGAACATAAGCATAGCTTCAGAGGTCGATACTAGGCTATCTGCCCTAGGGCATGTACCAGCCTAGCCAGAGTGTGTTTGGCTTTTGCAACCCTGTCAGATTACTACACTGTACCAGTGAATAGTAGGTCACACAAGATAGCCCATGTACATTTAGGCTAGTGTGGCTCTGTCTAGCAAGGACACAGAAGATATCCCAGGGGTAAACATAGGATCACCCATACAGCCATCAAAATGTCCCTTGTAGGTGGTCAGTGGGTGGCTCTGCCTATGTGTAACTGTGATCACAACCCAGAGTGAGTGGAGGCCCTAGGATAAGAATATGTCCCTCCAGCATGTCCTATTAACATCAGTGCTGGGTATATGTCCCTGGAGTGTGTAGCTACAAGGGAGTTGGACATCCTGAGCTGGAGCATGTCCAGTAATTCTGGGTTGGGTATTACTGTAAACAACAGGCACACAGCATATCCGAACAGGTGGTAAGTGACTGAGTAGAGCTGGGGTTACTGCATCTGAACTGTGCAGGCCATCTGTGTGAGTCCCCACATCTGCCTGGTGAGGAACCTCTGTGGCCAGTACAGTTGCTGCAGGGGTTGGGTAAGGTACACCCCAAAGGTGGCATTGTAACCAAGCATGGTTCTGATGAGTATAGGGGCACAATGACCTCACTCGATCTAGATGTGAAACCATATGGGATAAGGTGGCTTATATAGAAGGTCTGTCCAACCACTTGGGCAATGTGAATGTCAAAGGTGACAGTACAAACAAGTCATGTCCCCAATCACCTAACAACTCCCACCGTATGTAATTGAGTACTAACTATGTGTTAATGTGTGGGCATGTTGTTATTCCCAAAGGGGATGACTATGCAACTAATGGCATGTAGCTGTAGGCCATGGCTCAGACACCAGTCATCCATCTCTGTGAGACCCTGTTGGAGTATGCATGTGGCAGTTGGAGAGTTGATCATGGCACCCAGTATGCAGTCAAGTGCGAACAAGGTCAGCCATATTCACACTGTGGTAGCCTGTACATCAGACAAATATATACTGAGCAAGAGAGGTCCCAGGACCGAGCCATGTGGGATGCCATGTGTAACTGGTGTATAGTCAGACATGGCACCAGCAATTCCGACCATGTGTGTGCTATCCCTGATCCAGGTAGCAATCCAACATGTGAGATATGTGTCCATATCAATGCTGGTGAGCCTATGCATAATGGCCCAGTGGGTAATTGCGTGGAAGGGTTTTGCAAGGTTCAGGTAGGCTGCATGTACAACTGTCCCTATGTTGATGTACCTGTTAACTGTCTAAAGAATACAAACATGTTAAATTGGCAAGATCTGCCCACAACAATGCTGACATGTGTAGGACACAGTGTCCGTAGGTTCCCGAAGTCTATGTGTAAGACTCCCATGACAATATGCACCATAGCTTTGCAGAACAGGCTAGTTAGGCTTATACGGCAATATTGTGTGTGGTCTGTTGTGGCACCAACCCTGTGGAGTGGGACTACTGTCACTGTACGCCATTCTGTGGGTACATATCCTGTAGTAACTCCGATATTGCACAGTGATGTAATGTGAGGGTTACGTCTGTCATGAAGCTTGTGTAACATGTAGGCCGGGACATCATCTGGTCCCATTTTTGCTGTAATGTATGCTTTGGGGAGGGCAGCACTCACCTGTTACTGTGTGATGTCAGGGAAGTTACACTCTGTTGAGATGGATAGTTGCTCCAATGGTGGATGGGGGGGAGACATCTGCACTGAACCTGTTTGCCAGGATGTTGGCTATGCCAGTGGGTTCAGGGTAAGTTTAGTCAGTATGCAGTAACTCACAGCATATCAGTGACTGTCCATCCAGGTACCTGGCATAAGTGAAAAAGGCCTTGTGATAGTCCTACATGTCGATTGCAATTGTCCATGAGAAGCAGCCCTTACACAAGTACATGAGTGATCGTAGCTGTCTGCTAGTACAGATCACAGATGCTTTCCCCATCTGTGATTGTGCTCTATCATGTAGTAGCTTCCTCCTGATGTTGTACAGCTTATTTATGGCTGGGGTCTACCAGACAGGTCTCCTGCCATTGGAGGAGTGAGTCCTGTTGTTATTTGGGATAGCACAATCAATACAGTCCACTAGGTGTCCATAGAATGTGTATGTAAAGGATTCAGCAGTCAGAGCCATATTCCCCACTGTCTCAGGGTCTCTGAACGATACCACCTTGCTTTTGTGAAGTGAGACGTTGGCTCATGAGAAGTTCACCAGGATTACCCAGGATGGGTGTGAGGAGTGTATATGTATGTCCAGTGAGATATATGTATGTTCTGACCTTACCAATGAGGGGTATATCACTGGCATGGAACATAGAGTCCCCATGTTGGTGATGATCAGGTCCAATATGTAAACCCCCTTGTGGCTGTGGTGACCTGTTGTGCCATAGCATATGACTTTACAAATAGTAGTGACTGTAGGGTGAGGGTGTTGGGGCTTGAGTAGTATCCACAGTCAATATTTGTGTATCTGAAGTTACACAATATAATGGTGTTTGTGGAGACCTTCATATTCTCCACTGTTCCCAGGAAAGCCAAGTGTGGTTCCTGAGTATGGGAGGGTGGTCTGTAGCAGGCAACAAACTGAAAGGCAGCTTTGCACAATGGTAGTTGTATATGTATGGTCTGTGATGCTTAGTGCAGTGCTACTAACCTGGAGGTGTGTGTATTTGTGCTGTATATGGATACAACCCCTAGTTGTGTTGTCTGTACCAAGTCCTGTGGTCAGAAAGCATGTTATGAAACATAACCTGATAGTGCTGGTGTGCATATGTGAGCCTGAACTAGGTGTCTGTTAGTGCACAGATATCACTATCCTCCATACTGAGGAGAGTCCTAAGTGGCTGCAATATGAGGGTAACACATCTGGTGTTCTGCAGCATTACCCTTAGTGTCATTCAACCTGTAATGTCTATGGAGGTGGGTTTGTCTTTTGAGCCCTGATCAACAAATGCACTATGGTGGTAGCAAGAGCCGTAGACAGCATTGGAAGGTCCAAGGGTGACAGGTGCAAGCTGTCCATAGTGAGGCTATGTGGCATGTCGAGCATGTCACCACAGGCTGGCAGACACTGTATCCCCTATGAATGACACCAATCAGTTAGCCAACTGTTAAACGTGACATGTTTGTCTGTATACTGTGACATCTTGCATGGTGGGTGTAAGATGCTAGACAAGGTTAGGGTCATACTGGCCTCGGCTACATGATCACAGTGTACCTCCATGTACCATGTCATGTGGTCCAGGGAGTAATGTCTGAGGTGTTATGCACCAGCATGGACAATGATGCTGCCAGTCCCGTACTTGCTTTGGAGTGACCTGACTGCATGTGTTATGTGGCAGAACCTGGCACCCGACAGACAGCACAAAGGGACTATTCCCTTGTATGGGCTGGTGAGTGGTACATCAGTGTGTCTGACAATAAGTGTTGCCTATCACTAGTGTATTAGGTGTGTTGTGTAGCCTGAAGGTCAGTGACTGTGTGGCACACTGACATTGTGAACTAAGTGAGATGTGGGTATTGTAGTGTGGTAGCAGTTGTGTGTGTGTGCCTGCTGTGGAGGTCTCTGCTGCTTAGGCAGAGTTCATTGACAGCATCTGAGTATGTGTATGTGTGATAATGTGGTTTGATTGCTATCGACAGAGTATATGTGAGACTGATATGTGGTGTGTGTGGTTACCTTCACCACCTGATAGACTGTGCCAGCCATGGGTCGAGAGAGGTTAGCACCCTGTATGTCTCCATAGGTGCATCCCACACATGTATCTGAGTTTGTCGGGAGGAGGAGAGTGTTTTCTGTGTACATGAGGCAGATGTGAGATTGTGTCTACATCACAATATTCACCAGCTGTACTGGAGAGTACACACTATGCCGACACCTGGACATGCCGGGATATCATACTCTGTAGCCACATCACAAAGGATCAGTACGGTGTTACGTGTGTAAAAGAGTATAACAGGGATTAGTGCACAGGTTCGTTGGTGTTCTGTAAAGAGTAGCTGAGAAGGAGTCCAAACTGAATCATGACACCTCCGACATCTATGTTATATATAGCAATATACACACATATATGTTATGAGGCAGGGCCAACTGTACCTGACTGACAATGCCAACATCCTGACAGACAGGCCCATATATACATACCCACCTCCCATTGACGATAGTCCATATCATCATACCAGGAGATATTACATGTAGAATGGATGATCACCTACCCCCAATGCCAAAATCATGGCATCAAGTGGACTACATGGATTCCCAATATGTGCCATGCATAAACTACAGAAGAAAGAGATCCTGCACCTGAACAGTCAGCTGAGACCCCCCCCTTACACAGGATGTGGAACCGTTGAATGTGTTACAGCAACATATGGCACTCCACACAAGTGTTGGTGCACAACACACCATGGGAAGTTTAGCCCAGTACACCTATGAAATCCGATCTGCAAGTCCATGGAGTCCATCATGGTTGAAGTCATAAACCGAGCTATTGGAAGCTGACATACATACAATCTTACTAACTGCGATATGTTCATGTGTGGATCATGTTTCCCAAACATGCTAGACTGTTTGCAAGGTAGACACCCAGGACATACATCACTGAACACAGCTACACATGTCTCACATACACTTTGAATAGCCCTTTATCAACATCCCAGACACATGTAGTACCCACAAAACCAACAAGCTGTGCATAAATATGTGTTGACATATGAAGGAATGTCAATGTGTCCACAGATAGATCACACACATTAAGGATTATGAGTTCCTGTTCAAGCTGTTGACACCTGATGACCCACATGAACCATTCCTGGAATGGCATAAAACAAAGTGTGCACACATTACCATGTCCAGTCTGATGATGTTTCCATCCTAGAAATACAGTAGGAGAAAAGAAGCCACACAGTAAAGCAAAGAGCGTGCCATGCTAATGAGTGTCTCTCTAGTAGCATAACATAATTAGGTAGGGGTTTGAATCCTGCAAACGCTGACTGTGTGTGTGTGGGGGGGGTCTGTATGTGTGCAATTGTCTTGGAAAGGAGTGCCCTTTTTGGAGACTGGGAAAACACACTAGAAGATGTACATTCCCCTTTGGAAAGACTGATGATGTCACCATCCTAGAAATACAGCAGGAGAAGGGAAGCCACCCAATAAAGCAAATAGCGTGCCGTGCTAATGTGGCACTTTCTAGTAGCATAACATAGTTAGGTAGGGGTTTGAATCGTGCAAATGCTGTGTGTGTGTGGGGGGGTCTGTATGTGTGCAATTGTCTTGGAAAGGAGTACCCTTTTTGGAGACTGGGAAAACACACTAGAAGATGTACATTCCCCTTTGGAAAGACTGATGATGTCACCATCCTAGAAATACAGCAGGAGAAGGGAAGCCACCCAGTAAAGCAAGTAGCACGCCGTGCTAATGCGGCACTTTCTAGTAGCATAACATAGTTAGGTAGGGGTTTAAATGCTGTGTGTGTGTGTGGGGGGGGTCTGTATGTATGCAATTGTCTTGGAAAGGAGTGCCCTTTTTGGAGACTGGGAAAACACACTAGAAGAAGTACATTCCCCTTTGGAAAGACTGATGATGTCACCATCCTAGAAATACAGCAGGAGAAGGGAAGCCACCCAATAAAGCAAATAGCACGCCGTGCTAATGCGGCACTTTCTAGTAGCATAACATAGTTAGGTAGGGGTTTGAATCGTGCAAATGCTGTGTGTGTGTGTGTGGGGGGGTCTGTATGTGTGCAATTGTCTTGGAAAGGAGTGCCCTTTTTGGAGACTGGGAAAACACACTAGAAGATGTACATTCCCCTTTGGAAAGACTGATGATGTCACCATCCTAGAAATACAGCAGGAGAAGGGAAGCCACTCAGTAAAGCAAATAGCGCGCTGTGCTAATGCGTCACTCTCTAGTAGCATAACATAGGTAGGGGTTTGAATACTGCAAACGCTGACTGTGTGTGTATGTGTGCAATTATGTTTGACAGGAGTGCCCTTTTTGGAGACTGGGAAAACACACTAGAAGATGTACATTCCTCTTTGGAAAGACTGATGATGTCACCATCCTAGAAATACAGCAGGAGAAGAAAAACCCTACAGTAAAGCAAATAGAGCGCTGTGCTAATGTGTCACTCTATACTAGCATAACATAGTTAGATAGGGGTTTAAATCCTGCAAACACGGACTGTGTGTGTGTCATTGTTGGTCAATGCAGTGTGAGTATTGCTATTACTATGGTATGACATATTATGATTACAACAGTAAGTGCATTGCACACATCTGGTATATGCGTGGCAAAATATATGTGTACATGTCCCCTCAATCAGTACATAGGTGTGAAGCCTGCATACTACATGAATACATTTGTTGCCATTGTCAGGTTGTGCCGCTGCTTCTCAGATCATAGGTCACATATGTATGTATGTGACAGGGCCGTCCACTGTCGTGATCCATGGCCAAGGTCAGTTGTGCCACACACACCAATGACAGTTACATAAGAGTGGTTTGAGTGAGGATATATGCCTGGGGTATATGTCAGACATGTTCATACACAACAATGACTGCCAATAATGGACAGTCATTATAGGTGTACAACTGCCTTGTGGATATGCATCCAGGCCTCTAATGTCTCATGTGATACACCTTGGGATTCCACAATACCTATGGATATGTGGATACCAAGGGACACATGACATAACATGAGGCTGTATGTACACATTGGTACCCAACATACATGTAGAGCCTACCACCTATGTGGTACTGATGGGGTGGTAAGTATGTTACATGTGGTTGATGATGCCATAGTTGGCTTACTGCTATACAGCATGTATCAGATGACAGGTATCTGTCTGTATGATACCCTTGTGTAGGATATGCGTCTCATCCAGGGAATGGATTGTAGGCCAATGCATGCATTCACAGAGTTGGATGGACACATCCCTATTGTGTTTGCATGTACCTAAAGGGCCTATATGCCAAACAGGTGTGGTCACAGGAATGAGTGGCAGTCATTACCACTGGTTAGTGTTATAGTGTAGCACCGGAAGGATTCACCCGTTACTGAGTTCCCTACGACTGTGTGTCATTTGTCAGGACAACATCCAATGCTTGCTTATAGTCATGCTGTTGAGGTTGCGTATACTACCAGACCACAAATCATTGACAGATACTAACAGTATCACCCACAGCATAGTGTCAACCCATGTCATACACACATGTCTACCCATGTTAGTACATAACGGAGTAGAATGCATACTGGCCAATGGAAGATACTATGAGATGTTAACAATGTGTACAACAGGGTATGCCACACATCCCATGTGTCCACTATGCACATACATGCAGACAGTGCGCACCCACCATGTTCACAGATGTACACTTACTAATCTGTACTGCACATATCACACACATACTGTCCACTCACTAACACATGCTGGCAACACATTACACTTCAGCCAAGTGGCACATGGGTGGACAATACATACTCATACGTAACAGTTGTGTAAACAATGCTACATTGACAATTAGAGCTGTGATGCATAATGTCTGCAGAGATATACCTACAAGGATGTCATTACACTTTCCTGTTGACAATTTGATAATATTGCTACACTGCTATAGTGACACCCTGTGCATCAGCACCATGTTAGCCTGTTCCTCCATCAATGTTACAGATAACAGTAGGCGACACAGGTATCACCATATGCACAAGGTGTTTTGTTGCTTGCCAGAGCCTGACATTGACCCATCCAACCGACATGTGTGTGTGTGTGTGTGTGTGTGTGTGTGTGTGTGTGTGTGTGTGTGTGTGTGTGTGTGTGTGTGTGTGTGTGTGAGGGACAACAGTACAGCATGGGCCAATGTTGATATAATGTGTGTGTGTATGTGTGAGCCCTAGTTGTTTGGTTAATGTGTTTGTGTCTGCATGCACACAGCTCCACCATGTGGCTGCCATATACAGTAGTTTGTGGGACAGCCACAGACTGTACCTGCTAGGCTGTCCAGATCACTGTCTCTGGCCACGGACACAGTACTTGTGTCGGGCAGGGGTGCTACGGACAGTATCGGGTACCAACCCTGACTGGGTACTGTCCTCAGAGGCAGAGGTGGGATGACTGGACCCATGTCCCTGCTGGGACTGGCCAGAGCCACGTGCATGTGGCCTACTGGGACGGTCAATGGACAGGCCAGCACCAGCATTGCTGGGGCTGGTACTGCCACTACAGGAGCGGCTGTGAACTGGGGGCCATCTGCGACCACTGCCAGCTGTTGCTGTTGCTGGCATGCATCCACGTCGCAACCATCCCGCACAGTCCTGGCTCATGGAAGACATATTGTGGAGGGCATCTAATGTCTCCCCCCAATGTCTATCATTGACCTTAGTGTAAGTCCAGATGGCACCGGCAAGGTCATGGATGCTGTCATTGATAACGGTGTAATGTGCCCTCTGTGCCCTAAGTCCCTGCCTGGTGTACGGTTCCATACATGCCTGACCCGCATTACAGCCTGGAACATACTGGTCATCGTAAGACCTGTGAGGGCACGCCTGCCAGGGGCAATACGACCAGTGGTGCTACCCCGAGATCCCCTGGACCACTGCCTATGTGGTACCGTTACAGGTATATGGTTATGGGTGCTGTGAGGGGAAGCAAGTGCCATGGGTACCACATTCTCCTGGTCAATGCCAACTGTATGCTGTCCCTTGCCTGTGGCCATTGGTGGTGAGGCATGTAATGACAATATGAGTGTGCGCATAGATGGGGTTGAACACTGTGTACTGTCGACTGGCGGACCAACAATAAACCCTGTCAAGCCTTCCTGTGCCAAAATACATGACTCATCAGCAGCACTATCCGTGGCAGTGGTTTCAGGTTCCCTGCTGCATTCGGCCACCCCTAATGCAGCACCTGTGAGAGGAAGACAGGAAACACACTTTACGGTCTGCACATGCACACATGCAGACATGAACACATGAACACATGCACACATGCACACATGCACACATGAACACATGCACACATGCACACATGAACACATGAACACATGAACACATGAACACTAATACACTCCTCACTACAGCACATACACACACACACCAGCAATCCAACACATAGTCTATAGTGGGTGAAGGTGGGTGTCAGTATCACAAGGTAAACAGTCACCACACACATGTCAGCATACAGAATATGTGTTGCACAAGACCATACAGTGCAAGTGTACATGCCCCATTTAATGGCAGTATACATGGCTTTGATGCAACTGTGTAGTTGTTCAGTGATTGGGTATACCCTGGAACACAATGTGTACATGGACACAACATTGCTGTGCAGGTATTATCAGCTCTGCAATGCCCTGTGCACCATCATTCACAAGTATACATGCCATGGCTGCATGTGTAATCTGTGTGACACATAGATATCTGTGTCTGAGTACAGTGTCTGTGTCCACAGCAGATAACAGTGGGCATGGGTGTAGCACATGCCTGCTATGTACACACATGGGATGAGTGGTGCATGTTGACATGAAGGTATCCGAATGATCGACATGGCCAGTGTACAGTGGTTATGGTGAGTGTGGGACATTTTGCAGATATGTCTGTGCCAGACATGGCATGGCATGCTACACACCTGCAACAATGGACACCACACATACCCAGTGTGTGTCAGGTGACCTATACAGCCACTAGCATTCCAGGACATATATGTGA
This sequence comes from Protopterus annectens, assembly GCF_019279795.1. Taxonomy (NCBI): domain Eukaryota; kingdom Metazoa; phylum Chordata; order Ceratodontiformes; family Protopteridae; genus Protopterus; species Protopterus annectens. The sequence continues at coordinate 992,473,017 of NC_056747.1, forward strand.
CACTTTGTTTGGATGGTGACTGCTGTGAATATTGTGTATACTGGCATATGTAAGCACACACACAACATGCTATGCATATTGTGTATAGGTGCATATGTTTGCACACACACAACATTGAAGTGCAAAGCAATGACTGCTATGACTAGTACTGTGGTCACCATAACTGGATATGGTGTAATACCCTGTGCCATCATCACAATGCATCCTGTGGTCACTCACACCTACTAATGTGTGCAAGACCACCACCTAGCATGCTATACCTGAACCACAGTGCCGTGGCTACGTTCGCAATTACACAGACAACTTGTACATGGGTGTGTGAGGTGCCCAATAGGGAGCATTGCCCAAAATGACTGTGTTATGTGTTGCAGAGTGTTGCACAGCCCCATGATAGGCCTCTACCCCTGAGGTACATCATGTGTGTGTGCATGACATGTGGGATACTGACGTGTGACCTTACAGTGGGTGTGTGGTAATGCCAAATGTAGCATGTTTCCGTGTACTGCATATGATAACCGTGTTCTGTTGTGTACAGATGTAGCAACTATACATATCCAAGGTGCAGTACAGTGTTGCCACAATTGTGTCTGCTGCACTCTGCATTGTATGTGATTAAGGCAGCTACTGACTTTACTGAGATGATTAATGTCTCACAGCAAACATGGACAGCATGCATTATGTGTAGGTGTGTTACGTGTACATGGCCTACACCTCACCTATGACATGCACATTTCAGTACCAATATGAAAGTGTTAACACACTCACCAGCATGTATCGTCTGCCCTGCTGTCACACCAGAGGGACCTACAAGAATATGACACAGTTTGGCAGTGGCCACAAATGTGGCATTGCTAACATGAGTGTGCTAATCTACAGTGGAACAACAGTCAATAGTTACAGGTGTGGCGATACTATTCCAAATATCAGTATTGCACATGATAGGCATCACAACTGCTAAACACACAGTATACATCTCACATAAGCATATTCTAACAATACTGGTAATGGTAGTGTACAGCTAGGGCACATTACCTGCACACTCCATGTCGTCCTGCTGGGTGGCTCCAGACTCCATGATAACACATGTATGATGCTGTTGCTGCTGTACGCCAGGAGCCACCATGCTTAGGAGCAGCTCCTCCACTCTGGTGAAGGGGGGATGTATGGGCGACCCACCACCGGACCTGTCTAATTAAATCACTGCAGTGATGGCGTACCTGCTCATATGTCCGGTTATGCATGCCTATGTCATTTACCCGACGAACAACATCCTGCCACAGTGCAGTACACTCATGCTGGTGCTGGTTGGCCCTGGAAAAGTGCAGGTTGTAGTGCTGCACCAGGCTGGCATGTATCTCCTGCTCCTCCACAGCTGTATACGCTGGATTGCGTTGATGAGCCATAACCCTGGAAGACAATTAAATGATATATGTGAACAGGTCATGTGGCACACTTAACATTATGAAGTACAAATATCACTTAACTGCCATATATAGCATCTGTCTGTCTATCACAGGATACACACGTTCAATACCATATATCAGTGCTCAGCCCACAACTGTCTGACAGTGCCTGCCACACTCCATACAACAAACCAGTATACACCAGTACCCAGCACACTGTTTGAGATACGATGCACAACCTTGCACCGGGGGTATATGTCAAGCTAATGCATGAAGAAATATGCCATCCAATGCAGTGAATGTAATGTAAATTTACAGTATTAACAGTAATCCACCCTAGTCTTTGATGCCATACCCCTATCGAACAAATGTGCACAGTTGTTAATATAGCTGGCATACTGCTGTAACAGAGTATACATGTTGCTAGGTACACACACACATATCCTGTAACACACATGTGATTGCAGGCATGGTACAGACATCATTACACACACATTAGACATACACACAACACACAAACGCATGCCAGCACAGATGAGCATTACCTGTGCACCTTATAGTACTGTGTGCCCCTACTTACAGATACCTATGCCTGAGGTATGTAATCTGTGCAGACTACAGGAAACACTCAAGACAACGTTACCAGGGAATGTGAACATACACCATACTGTGGTGTTTAGGACTACAGCTTCAGGTAGTACACCAGTTCATATGTGAGCTGGATTCACCAGCAGTACCACTTACTGAGCATACATGTATTGCTTAAGCCTATAATGGGACACCACAGTCGTACACAAGGAACTACGACACAACATATGACATCCTACTATGTCTGCATCCCAATAACTGACACATCTTTCTCTGGCCTCACACCTAGGACTCAAACTACCATGACAGACACAAACTCACACTAAGCTATCACACCTTTACAGACCTTGCACACAGTCATTGTCACACACATTCCACCTCACATAGCAGGTATTGCACTGAGTACATGTGTGTGTGCATTGTGTCATAGTTATGTAATACGCTATTGGCCCTGGGCCTAGAGCAGCCTAGCCATATGCTATCCTGCCCTTTGACACGCATGTACTGTGACTTCACTTGATCCCATCAAACTGATACACAGA
>NC_056747.1:992480549-992495549 GCF_019279795.1 Protopterus annectens
ATCTTATAATGACCTTTTAGTCTACACTACATTCCCAGTGACTGCAAGTGTATCTCCCCTACTTGTATTATTACACTTCCCACCATACATTAGGTTGTGTCATATGTTTGGCTAGTTCAATATATGCCTGACCTATATCTGACATTAACTGTCCAGGCTGCTGATGTTACTGCTACATATTTCCTGTTTGCATTTATATTTCTTTATCTACATATCTGGGATGTTTTCACATGACATATTCACTTTGATTTGTACAGAACCCTGCATTTCTTGATACACACTCACATTTCTGATGAATAATTACATGCTACACATGTGCCAGGTTTACTTATTCATGCCAGCCAGTAAATTCCTATTTTGGACTGCATATATGTTTCACAGCTACTAGCACTTCCATCACCCACTTTATATGGGACTGCATAACTCTGGGTTGCCAGCACATTTTCAAACAGTACTGTTTGTATAATGCAAGGATACAACAACATTTCAGACTCTGTGACACAGACACACTCTGGGTTTTAGATCTTTATTAATGACATTGCACACTTTTCCACAGGCTCACTCCTTTATTTGATTTAATGTTGTTTATGGCAGTCATGGTCAAGACATATTATACCTTTATTAATAAGTTAGAACAATCTTTCTTCAGGCTCACTCACTTATGTTATATGAAAGTGCCTGCAGAGATATTATTCCAAACATGTTGCCTTTCTTAATGGGTTACTACACTCTTTTTCTGACTCTCTGACATTTTTTATCTGGCAGTACATGCAGAGGACTTATTCAGGCAATTCTATGGCTGTTTTATTGGACTACAACACATTCTTTCATGCTCTCAATTAATATTTTATATAACAATAAATGCAGAATAATCACTAACCTGCCTGGTGGTGCAACCTTAGCAGCCTATCAGCATAGGCTTGCTGATTCAAGACACGGTCACCTGTAGCTGTGAAGTAAATGAAGGGATATTGAAACATACCTATCCATTATATGTACTCCATTATCAATACTTATATACTGCATTCCATGGCTACTTACGCAGTTGTGGGGCATCCTGCATCCCACAGGCCTCCTGTATCCACTGGTTCAGGTGGTCCTGCTTTTGTCTCTTCAGGTCTGCATGGTGGTGGCGGACCTGCTCACCAGTCCAGGGAATGCCTGTGGCACTGGTGAGGTCACAAGCTAACCAGCTCCATGCCTCTGCCTTGTACTCTGTCCCTTGGAACTGGCCCTGCAGGAGTCTAGACTCGTGATGGTAGTCATGGAGCCAAACCATATATTTTGACTCCTCGATGCTCCAACATTGCACTCGGAAGCGTGATCCCTGTCCTACACCTGCCATTCTGACTGCAAATGTGTGCCACAATCAGTTATGGTGAGTATACCCGCCTATGGGACTTAAATATGCCGCATTTCCCACACTTTTTTCTGATTGGCCGTTTTGTAAAATTCTCGGCTGTCTGCAGACCTGCTTAATAATGGTTAAACTAACATTCATAAGTATATGCATGCTAATGGTGGCTGCTTCCTCTATGTTATCATGGCTTAGTGGTTCTCTACTTTGATTATGATGCACAAGGTTCTAGGTTCAAACCTTGTCATTGTATTTTAATACTGTCTAGACAGGCTAGGGGGGAGTGGCTGCGTTTAAGCAACTTAGCTCTACGTTGCTTCCCAGTGCCCTATGGTGCCCTGCTTGGCATGGCGCGCACGTCCACGCAAACACATTGGGCTGGGTAAATCGCTTTTAAACCATGGGCAACTCTGTTTAGCTAGGTAAAGCGCTATTAAACTATGGGCACCTCTGTTTAGCTGGGTAAAGCGCTTATAAACTATGGGCACCTCTGTTTAGCTGGGTAAAGGGCTATTCAACTCTGGGCACCTGTGTTTAGCTGGGTAAAGCGCTATTAAACTATGGGCACCTCTGTTTAGCTGGGTAAACCACTGCTTCTGAGCAGGTTATTATATATCTGGATCCTTTGAAAATATATATTTTGTTCACTGATACATTAGCTATTTCACTGCTTTTAATAATATTTTAATCATATATGTCTGGTATTATTTCAAAAACTGATTTAAAACATAAATATGAAGGGGAGTGGTGGGAATCGAACCATGAATGCCTCTTTTTTGTGCATATGCGCTACCATTACGCTATTGCAATTTGGATTAATTTGCATACGTAGTTCTTATATGCTCTTCAATGTCACAATTGCTAACTGTGGTTAAGCAATGGGCACACCCGCGCAAACAAGCGCAAATACGGGCAGCTATATAATGGATTTAAAAAAAATGTATTTGTTACATTTTATAACTTTGATGGGGGTTTACAGTGTCAGGGAGTGTGGTATTGGGTGCAAGTACATTTGAGCGAACTCGCTCTTGTCTGTTGACACCATGCTTTTTAAAACCTTGCAGGGGCGTGGACTTTTAGACTGCTCGGCAGTTGGACACGCCCACTGCTTTCCTACTCAGTCCGTGTAAGAGTTACGGATGAGTCAGCGTGCTCTCATGAATATTCATGGCACGCTGATGTCATTCCGTTCAATTGCAGCCTCTGAGGAAGACTAATTAAGTCTTACACGGAAGATTAGTAAATCCGGGGGATCATCTTTCTAGATGACCATTTAAAACATGGTGTTACAAGTGAGTCAGTACTACTAAAAGTCTGGCATTTGAAGTAAAAATGATTTGAGGGAGAAACACATAATGGGATGGCTGTATCTGAATTGCTATAATTTCTAGTGCATTTGGAAGATTTAGATAGCACACAGAAAATTGAATAAATGACCTGGGGGGAAGAAAATGGGATGAAGGACAGACTAAGGGTCCACAGATAAATTGTTTATGTGTAAAACTGTAGTCCCAATCCTTATCTCACTCCCTTACAATATTAGTCTTGCACTTTAGTGAAGTTTCCTTTGGAATAATAAATGTAAACTGTATACTATCTGCAAATAAGACTGTCATAAGACATCAGTGCAGCACATGATAAATTTATCAGACATAAAAATATCATGGTTTTTGATGGCTGTGTTAATACCGAAAAGGTCATCCTCATAGTCTAAAACAGGTACGGAGAGAAGTGCAACAAAGACCATCACATTTATAGGAGTTAATGAAAATTTCTCAGAATGAGGACTACCTCATTCAAACTTCTGTGGGTTTCTTGTCCTCAATGTATAATTACCAAAAGAGCAGTGCTTGCCTATGGTGCTAGTACCTTAGTCTTGGAAATATGTTGGAAAGATCTAGAAAATTGTCTCTGCAGTATAAGGATGAACAACTGGAAGTTGTTGTCCATATCTAGAGGGAGCAGTGGGAAAAGGCTCCATGATGTAAGCCTAACCAATAACATAGGCTGCAGGAACAGTCTGGCATGGTGCAGACACACTGGGTCTTCTGCAGGAAATATCTGTGACAGCACCATTGCTGAAATTGTATAACTACTACACACTGCAGAAGGTAACACAGAAAATATCCTTGTTTCATACATGTGCACATGCACAAAGACACACACACACACACACACACACACACACACACACACACACACACACACACACATACACACACACACGCACACTACTAGCACCCACCTGCTTACCTCCGATGTCCCTGAAAGGAGATAATGTGGGGAGGGAACACCAAGATCCTTTTTAAGCAGAGGTCAGTGTTACGTATGCATAGAAAGAAAATCTAAATATCAAAATTCAGATGCATGGTTCCTTTTACATAATTCAAGTAAATTATGTATTTACAATAACTAGCTGACTATAAAGATACAGCAACCCATGTCAGGTATAACATGAGCCATGCTTAATGGATGTGCATAGCCAAATGTCATGCCAAAACTCACAATACTGTTGCTACAGCAGATGTCCAAACAGTCTTCGATATATGGTACTGCTATCAGATTGTTGAAATGGGCAGGGATTCTATGATATCATTCTTATTACATTGCAGCAAAAAGCAGTATTGAAATAAATACTTAAATATCTCAAATAATTAGTCCAACTGGTATCAATGCAATAAAATGCTATCAGTGTACAGCCTAATGTAACCAATAGCAGGATGTAATGTACCCTGGAACTCATTAAAAGCCATGAAGTATATGATGAGTTAAAGTTTACAGCCAAGTACTGTATGTAAAGCTAATGTGGGCATTTATGGAAATGTCTCATACCTTAGAATTTCCAAAATATAAGCCTTTAATATTTCTGTTTCAGTTTAAAATATCAGGACCTCCTCAAATTAAAAAAATCACAATAGGCTGACAGTCCTACCATCTGGCCTTCTGATACATTTCATTTCCTACTGGTCAGATTTATTGACTTTAAAAGAGTATAAGCTTACAGAAAGTAATACTGTAAATATAGTAAGAAGCCTTCAGCTCTGTGAACTAAAACAATGCAACCAAATGTCAGATAAGGACAGCTAGGCTCAATGTACAGTCTGTTTTTGTTTCTAATTGTGGAACTGAAGGATCCTTTTTTCATTATCTAGGTTTGCAATGGTTCCCCTATGTCTGATCGTTTGACAGCAGAGTTTAGCTATCTCACCTGCCTTATTGTTTCAGCTTCTCCTTGTGTTATTTCTTAACTTGCAATTACATGTGGGGCTGCAAACTCTCTTCACTAGATACTGTTCAGACAAGCTGGACCTGAATTATGCCCAAAGGCAAAACAGCAAAAATCAGTAAAATAATGCAGTAAGGGTGTCACAAAAGGCAAGCTTATTCTTGATTTCAAATGGAATGTGTGAGGCCACAGCAGGTTCAAAAGGTTATCATGTATTCTTCAGAAATAGCGACACAGTCATGTGGCCAAACTAGATAAAAAACACAAGCTAACAAAGGTATAGTGTTTTCTTTCAAATCCTATTCTGATTCTGAATTTCAGGCACCAAACAAAAAAGCAGATATCATCATCGACTCACATTCTCTCTCTCTCTATCTATATATATGCAATATGTATGTGTGTGTGTGTGTGTGTGTGTGTGTGTGTGTGTGTGTGTGTGTGTGTGTGTGTGTGTGTATATATATATGTATATATATATATATATATATATATATATATATATATATATATATATGTAATATGTGTGTGTGTGTGTGTGTGTGTGTGTGTGTGTGGTGTGTGCATGTATGTATATATATATATATATATATATATATATATATATATATATATAGATATATATATATATATATATATATATATATATATATACAGGAATAAATGAGGCTTTTATATAATTCATGTGAACTTTTCCATTATATAAGTTTATTTCACATTTTTTCTATAATCAGTTAAATCTTAAAACAACTATACCAGAAATACATTGAAATGTTTATGTAAAGTTTTTTTTTTATCCTGGTTTAGCTTCAAAGTAAAAAATCTCTTTCAGTTTAAGGTTTCTAGAGGAAATGTCTTCATCTTTATTTTGGAAATTATATTGCTGGTAATGTATCCACAGAACTTTGTACACCTGTCACAGGATTAAAAAATATAAAGAAAAATATATGTAAAAGCAAAATACCAACATTACGTTTTATAATTGTAAAATTCCTATAGCATTTTGGCAAGCCACACAATATTTTTGATACCTTCTTGGGAAGATAATTTTATTTGTTTGGCTGGTTTTAGTTAATGACCAAATACCTTCATGTGCAAATTTGGATGAAAGATATTTATTATGGATTATCTTATCAATATCTGGTGAAGCTATAATATCTCCTCCTTTAAATAATGCGTATGCTTTCTGCATTATGTACATGTAAAGGAATTACATGCATTAATTATGAGAAATAAAGGGAATACACTAATGAAAGATTTTGGCATATGACGGCTGACTTGTTAGTAAAATAAAATAACACTGCGAAATGTTAAGAACAGATTATAATATATGCTTTAGACTTATTTTCTGTGTTTTCTGCATCATTTTATATAATCATGCTTCTATTTTTAATTATTTTGATATACAAGATTGATATGTTTGTTGTTAGTGCAGTTTCTTTTACTGGTAATACATGGATTTCAAAGAGTGTTTTTGTTTTCTGAGTATCTTGCATGACATTGGTAAAATATTAAAGAACTAGCTTGGCCAGTAAGTGGTTAAAGTGAATGACACAGACAAATAGGAACCAATCAAATCAATCCAGTGAGAATGATCAGACATCCAAAGCAGCAGTGATTTACTATTCTAGGACAACCGTATCTGAGTGCTTAGCTTTAGAAAAAGTGACAAAATAGTTTGCTCCAAGCCCGTTAACCAATTAACAGGAAGGTGAATGGGACCAATTTATTAATAACACCATCACAGAGTATAACTAGCAAACAAAATGCTGTGCATGTACAAACTTCTTTCATCACCATTGCAAAACCAGTGACTGTATCTACTACCAAAATGAAAGGTCAGGGCCATGTATAGTGTCCTTCTGGCTTGTCCAACCATACATCCCAATGGTATCCAGAATTACTGTGCAGCAAATTGTACTACTCGCTCAACATTCCACCATAATGTCCAGCTGACCTAGAAAAGCAGGGGTGAATAATAAAAAGGGGAAAGGCCATCACATGACTGCCTCTTTTTCTTAAAAAAAGAGGGAGGTGTAGCACTGCTGCTTCTGCCTTAGGGGCACAGGTTGTTGCACACTCAAGGATTAAATACCCTTCTGTCCAGTGATATATCCACCTGAATGAGGCTTATAACAAAACACTTTGTGAGCTTAGAATATTTTTTCTAAGCGCATTTACCCAATAACATACTCCATACAGGAAAGCAAACAAAACCAATAAATCAATAACGACAGCTACTCCGGTGGTATAGAGTGATTAAGCCTTGAATACTGCACATCTGAACCAGGTTCAATCAGCAGCTTGGACAATGATGAAGTGGCATGTAGAAATGAGGATGTGTCCATCCCGGTGGAGGGCAGTTGCATGTGTGCTTCCCATGACATCCCTGGTCAAGGCTTGGGATTGGGTAAGGGAGGATGTAGTTTGAGAAGGAGTCAGGGTGGGAACCTGTCCACACTTCCATAGAGGTAGGGCAAGACATTGTTCATTTAAATTGCTTCCCATCCCTATGACATAACCAAGCAACCAGAGGGAGTGTGAGGAAATTAGGGTAGGTCTTAAAGGAAAAAAAACATGGCACATAGTAGACAGTATCTACTCTTCAGGTCATCCTACGGTTCTACCTCAGTCATGGTCATAAAATCAGTATAAGTCAACTGACCAGGAATGCAGGAGGGAATAAGGGAGGGGGTAGGCCACCCTATGACTGCCCAGCAGGTTGCTATTGGAATACATTTAATGCCTTCCTGATCAACCAGATCAAGGATGTTCACATATTGACCTTTAAGAATTTTGTCCTTAACTGAGACCCTGGTGTTTTCAGTAATGGAGACCTCTGCCACTACCACTGCATGACTTTCTTTCACCTGTTGACCAAAAATAGACCCTCCCACCCAGGCAGACTGACTGTAAAGGGGAAGACATGGGAAGGAGCTAATGTGGCTTCCTGCTGATAATGGCAAAACATCCTTTCTTCTATACCTAACTAGCTGCTGAGGGGGAGAAATCCCCTTTTCAGTGAACAGTTTAAAGTCTGGACCCCCCTTTCTCTAATAAAGCATTTAAAAAGTAAAACATGTACTCTTTTGCTAAACTCCCTTGCTGATATCTGTCAACCTCGTAGTACAAGAAATCTGGACAAAGCCTACCGAAATGAGGTGACAAAGGCACCCAAACAGGGACACATTTTAAATATTGATTTTATAAACTGAGAAAGTTGCTAGAGTAACAGGGCTTGTTTTATCATACATGTCCTGAAGGATATGAAGTCTGAAACTCATATGTATGCCATTATTTAATGAGTTTAATCCTCATATCATCCCAGTGATTTGCCAGAAAAACACAAATGTTATGAGGACTAAACGAAAAATATGAGACAAAAATCTGGACATTCTGTGAAAATCTGGACATTTGAGAGGTATGCTCCTGCTCATTGCTGTCTTCTAACCTATCAGTTTGAATATTGTTATCTTGGGAAGTGGTTGCAGGTTTGCTCATAGTATGCAGCAGCTTGAGAAAGTTTTGCTGTGACTGACTCATTCACCAGGATATTCGCTGAGACTTCTTGGTTGTGATGTCATCCTCCTCCTCCACCACATCTGGCTCCTGATCAGCTGGCTGTATCTTGAGCTGGCCTCACAACCAGAAAATAAACTTCCCCTGTTCTTGGAAAATGATTTTGTGTGGAGAGTGATGATATCCTAGCTGATCCTGAGCTCATCCAACAATGCTCTAAATACAGCTTCGTTGTCTGCAACACAATGCAAATTCTTATACACACACACACACACACACACACACACACACACACACACACACACACACACACACACACACACACACACACACACCATGGGCAAGAGATGCATCAGATTTCAGAGAACAAGCAAAAGTAAAACCACTCAAAAGTTCTTGCTTCAGCTTATAACTGGAATAGACATGCAGAAGTTAGGTTAAGATGGTGACTTTGCTGGGAGAAAGGCTGAAGGTCCCTACACTGCCAGCCACAAAAGGGGTGGCAGCCTGTAATTCCGTGCATAATTCTACAGACCCTGATGTTCATCTCCTTTTTCTTCAACAGCAAACTGGACTCATTCTTACTCATAGGAAAGAGATAGTGCTGGCCATCCTTGTAGCAACACATGATGACCAGAACTGGAATCAGGCTTACTTACAGGAAAAAGATAGTTCTAGCCATCCTTATTCCAACACATGATGGCCAGGTGCTCTTCAAGTGATGGAACAAGGATGCAGAAGGAGCAAATGAGAAGTGAGAGACCGATCACACACATATATCTCTGTTGAATGCCCAACACAGCCCTCAGGCTACAGCAATGGTCTTCTCCTCTTCCTCCTCTTGGGATGGTTGGTCTGAATTTGTCAGTCATATCCCCAAGTTACATGTCTATATAATGCTCCTCCCTTTTCGATGCCTTGTTGACTACCTTTCACTTCCTGTATCTTTGACCAGAACCATGTTAGGCTATCAATGAACCAGTAGGCCACCCTAATTAAAAGAAAATAAGTAAATAATGGGGTGGGGATGTTAGTTGAGGTTTCTTTTTAAAGCGAACACCATAAAATGAATGAAATCCACCATCCTGTTGTCCCACTTATGTATTCTGTTTATCCTCCTGATTCCTACTAAGATTTGCCAAAGTTGTCATTAAGTCTTTGGTCTTTCTACTCCTCGAGCCTAGAATATGTTGAATGCTTTCTGGATCAATCAGATCATAGACATCCATGTACTGGCCTCTAACAATTTTGTCCTTAACTGAGACCAAATTGTTTAATGTAATTAAAACTCCTGCAACGATTACTGTAGGACTTTCATGACTTTCTTTCACCTGCTGACAAAAAATGAGCAACGCCACCTGGGCACAGTCACTAGAAAGGGGAAGATGTAGGAAGGTTGGTCATTGTCAGAAAGTTCTTCCATGGCTAACACTGGAAGAAACATGTATTTAACACTGATCTTCATGCAGATCACAACAGCAACTAAACCCACTCTCAACCACCCTCAAGTCAACATTAAATTCATAGCAAATCTAAAAATAATTTGTGTTCAAAGGGCCTAGATACCCCCAACTAGATGTGGTAAATCACAAGCTTGTGTGTGTGTGTGTGTGTGTGTGTGTGTGTGTGTGTGTGTGTGTGTGTGTGTGTGTGTTTATGTGTGAAATATGAGTTATTACTGCGTGCATTTTATCATGTGATGAAATGGTGGCATTTTTTATCGTTAGTATAGCTTGTCGAATTATGTAATGGTTGAAGTTAACTATATCAGACATTACATAATTCTAGTTTTTGCAGTTCTTCCTGAGCTTGTGCAAATTTGTAGGTAGTTAATATATTTAATTTCTGGGGGTGTAGCCCCCACGTCTGGGGGGATGTGTGGTGATGTCCAAACATAAAATGCTGTTTGTTTTACTTTTTGTAATTACAAATGTTACCTATTGGTTTACATTTGTGATTACTTTTTGAAATGATTTTAGTGGTGATTAATTGTAATCACAGGTGAGTTTGTTTGTTGTTTTTGTTTTTGATCAAACTCACTGGCAATTATTTGTTATAACGTCATATATATGTATATACATATATGGGTTGTGGACAGCTGGGCAAATAACCAGCTAGGTCAACAACTGTTTCACTGACCCCACTTAGTTGACACAAACAGATTGTGGATAGGTGTGTGAGATTAAAAATTTCCAGGTAGGGGAGTATTAAATATTTCCTTTCCCCAAAGATTGTGCGATCTCGGAGTAGTGTATAATTATCAGAGTCTGTATGTAGTGTAATCTCTCACTTGGAGGGAGTAGGTGACTTGTCCCCAGCAAAATCACTTGCATTTGGTTTGCTCCACATGTGTAAAGCATATTGACATTTGTTGTTTTCACATAATAACATCAATATTCTGGATGTTAGCATAGCTAGTTGCTTCATCAGCTGATTTATATATGCCAAAATGTACATTGTTATCCCTTTTGGGAAAAACCCTGTGTCAACGAACTACCACATAAGCGGTAGTCCACTCAACACCAAAAGTGTGATACAAGACCTAGGGACACAGGTAGACAGTAGTCTTTCCTTTGATAACCACATAGACACAGTGGTCATGAAGTCCTTCTATGTGCCACACCTCATCCCAAAAGGTTTCTCATCCAGAAAAAAAGAGGTCATTGTCCCCCTCTATTCAGCCTTCATTAGACGTATTACAGAGTACAATGCCGTGTTTGGGATGTACCTCACAAGATATTTGCAGCAACTGGAAAGACCACAGAAATACCTCACAAAGAGGATCACTGGCCTCAAACAGATGCCCTATGCAGACCGCCTTAAGAAACTCCAGCTCTACTCCGTTGCATATCGCCTACTCAGAGGCAATCTCTGCCTAACATATAAAGCCATGCCAAACCCAGAGCTTTTGGACATGCTACACTTAGAAAACTCTCAATGCCTGCGGGCCACATGCTCCAGAGACTTTAACCTTGTCACCACAATAAACAGAACTTGCTGGAGGGATAGGTTCCTGTCCCATAGACTGGGCAGGGTTGTCTCTTTTCAGCGGAGGCCCGAGGAGAAAAGCTCAGTACAATATGACAAACAGTGAAACATATAATAATACAAAATGTTAGTCCAAAGAAAAAGCTTACAACAGTTTAAAAAAGAAGCAAACATCATTGCTAAAGATTCCCGTAGGAGTATTAGTAGTACATTGATGAGATGAGAATATTCACAACATTGATAAACATACAGCAACGTAAGCAGAAACACTTAATACAAGATTCCATAAGCATTGGTATAGTTTGTATTACAAGGAATTATGTGGGTTTTGTAGTTATAGGAAGACTTTATGGAGGATTAATGAGGCTGGAGTGGTCTTGAGGATTGATCCTGGGTGAGAGCACGTACATATCCAAGACTTGGTGACATGGGATTTTAATTGATTTTTGAAACTAACTTTGTTTGCCTGTGGCCTGACTTCAAGTGGGAAGGAGTTCCACATTTTTGTGATAGTACAAAACTATAGGGAATCACCTGAATTATGTTTACTTTTGGATACTTCTACCAGTCCTTTGTTGGTGGACCTTAACTGACAGCTGCTGGTGTTATTCTTGATTGGGCTGGGGTTCTGTTGGGTTAATAGAGAATTTTTAGGTAATTCCATCCAGCACAGTTTGTGAAGGGTTAGACAGTGGTGGGATCTGTATGAAGAATCAGTAGCAAATTTAGCTATCTTTTTATAACAAGTTGAAACTTTGTTTAGATCACCTTTATTTAGGTTAACTAGAATGGGAGAAGCATAGAGTAATGTGGAGAGTAAGTGGGTTCTTGACATGGTAATTTTACTAATGGAAGTCAGGTAGTTTTTACATCTGTAGAGTGTGCCTAGGTTTTGTGAACCTTAGTTATGGTTTGAGCTATCTGCTTGTTGAATTTCATGTATTGGTCAATGATAACACCTCGTAGCTTGGTAATTGCAACTGGTGTGATATGGGTGTTGTCTGAGGCAATAATTGTGAAAGGGCAAATGGGGTCTATAGTTTTGGAAGGATGAAAGAGCATAAGCTGTTTTTTTTTTTTTTTTTTTGCAGTTGAGTATTAATTGGGAACCTGCTAACCCGGTTTCAACTGCAATAAAGGATTTTGGGCTTATTTTTTGTAGAAGTTGGAGAGAGGGGGGGGCGGAGCAAATTAGGTTAGAGTTGTAGGCATATTGTACTAAGCTTGCATGAAGGGTTGCTTTATGGAGGTTGTTTGTAAATATTGTGAAGATCAGGGGACCAAATATAGATCCTTGAGGCACACCAAGGGTGACAGAGGAGAAGAGGTGAGAGATTGTCCTGCCACATAACAACCTGTTGTAAGTTAGAAAGATAGTCTTTAAACCATAGGAGTACAGAGTTATTTAGTTTAATTTCTGAAGAGAACAGTCAATAGTTTGCTATAGGAGGCTGTATCAAATGCTTTTGAGAGGTCTAAAAGACATTTGATACCAAATTGCCTGCATTTTACTGTTGATTAACCTGGTTGGTGAAACTGATAAGGGCAGTGGTGGTGCTGTGGCTAGGTCAAAAAGCATGCTGAGTTTTGGCTAGGAGATTGTTGAAGAGAAAGTATTTTAGTAATTGGGAATGTATGCATTTCTCTAGAATTTCTCTAGGATTTTTGAGAGTGGGGATAGTATGGCTATCGGGCGGTAGTTGGATAACTCAGTCGAGTCTCCACCTTTGTGTAGGGGTATTATTTGTGAGATTTTCCAGAGAATTGGGACTTTATGCTCAGAGATTGACCAATTTATGATTATAGAGGCAGGGTATGAGATAGCTTTGGCTGCAATTCAGAAATATTCTGCTGAGTTTATCAGCAACCATGGTAGTGTTTTAGTTTGGACAAGTATCTGTGGATTGTACTGGTCTGGCTTGGTTAGAAGGAGAAATACTTTTGGTCAGATGGGGTGCTTAGTATGTTTGGGAAGGCTGTGAATTGAGAATTTGATGATAGTTTTAAAATGGAGTTGGTTAAATTTTCATTGAGTTGAGCTGCAATGCTACTTATAGATGTGTCAATGGGGTTGGAGTACCAGTTTTACCTGGTTGGGGAATTTTATTTATGGCAGCTCAGAATTTTTTAGGGTTAGCTTTATGCTTAGTTTGTATATTGGAGTAATGTTTTTTTTCTAATCGTATTTGTTTTTTTGCCTTATTTCTTAATTCAAGGTGTTGTGTTTAGTATTAGTTTTGTTGTTATGCCAAGTATCCCATGCTTTCTCCCTTTGTTGTAATAGGAGTCGGTTACTTTTGGTGAGGCAGGGGGAAGAGTTGGACTTTGTTTGAATTATTCTTGGGGGGGAGCAAGTTGGTTAAGTATGCTCAGGAGTGTGGAGTTAAAGTAGTCTGCTGCCTTGTCTTGAGGGAGGCTAAATAGGGAGGACCAGTTGCAGTGGTTTAGTGATGTTATTATGTCTTCTGGTCTAAAGGTTTTTTTTTTGTAGGGTATTTTTTTGAAGGGGCTATTTTAGTGGGTTTGAATTGTTGTATTAGCACAAAAGTAGTGAGGTGGTCACTTAGGATATCAGTTAATGTTGCAGAGTATTGTGTCATGGATGTGTGATTAGTGAGGATCCAGTGTAAAATGGATTCCTTTTTGGTAGCTTTATCAATGCTAGTTGGGGGTTGGATGATCTGAGTGAAGCTGTAAAGGTTTCTGTGAGTAGAGGGGAGGGGTGAATTTATTAAAGTCCAGTCAATATTGACATTACCTAATATGAGTGCTTCATGGGGGAGGGATTCCGACATCCAGTGGGTTATGGATTCTAATGTATTTATATGTCTCCAGGAGGGATGCAAGAGCCTAGTATATGTAGGGAACAGGAGCTGATGCTATCAACCTTAATTCAAAATACCTGGGATGGACTACTTTAATAGAATAAAACCTTTCTGGTTCCAAATCATAACTCAACCATCTGCTGACAGAGGTGATGACATGGCAAGAAATGCCAAGCATTAGAACTAAAGGACTGTACCCTCGAGTGTATCTTTTTACGGAGAATATACTCAACTAAGTCCAAATAAGTCCAAGATCTTCACAGTCAGTGTTAAAATGCATTTTTTGTTTTTCTATTGATGTTTGTGGCAAATAATATCGAAACATATTAGGTCCTCAACAACACTTTGACGATTGTAATGCAATGTTTTAAGTACCCTGTGAGATTCCTAGAGGAAGTTGTTAATAATGACCTATTAAAATAAGTGGTACACATTTACCCATTTTTTCCACCTTGTAAAAAGTGATGCTCAATACTTAAGAAGTCCCCAGGATGCCCCTACCTGACATAGTTAATTCCCCTTGTCTTTTGTTTCCTCTTAATATTCTTATTATTTTTTAATTATTATGGATTTTTCAATAGTTTCCCAATTCTTATTCATTGGGTCTTTTTATTGTTTGTTTGTTAACTTTGTTCCCTGACTGCCATCACGTCAGTGCCACAAAAATCAACTTAACGTGGTCACTGGACATAACCCCATAGTCCCCGGATGGAAGGAGGAGTTTAATCCCAAGAACCAAAGCTGAAGAGTAAACATGAGCAGTATGTTCGTATCACAACTGTATGGATACCATGAGGAGAAAGTACTGCCTGCTCCCTCCCATGCCAATAGAGATGTTTGCCACACCTCCAACAACCTGCTCCTCCAGTATCACTGCTGGCATTGTTGTTATGCACTTGTGAACAGAACTAAAATAAAACATCCTGGCTGGTGCTCAAAATTCTGGCACCAGGCAGGACTGTCATAGAACAACCTATGCAGAAAGACTGCCAAACATCATTACTCTCAGCTTCTTACTCAATAATTCTTGACAAAGCTAATGATAATAGGGGGCAAAAAGCCAAAATCAAGGACAGAGTTTAAATATT
>NC_056747.1:992500549-992660190 GCF_019279795.1 Protopterus annectens
TTTTAATGTTCAAAGTTCTGAATCTTCAATCATATGGTCTTGGCCATATGAATTTCAAAGTTTTGGAACGCTGATAAGCTGACGTAGATCTATATATATATATATATATATATATATATATATATATATATATATATATATATATATTTATATATGGGTCTGCCTTCTTTTAACAAAATTATGTTTCAACGAATGTTACTTACCTGACCCCACTTCTTCAAAGCTGCATTCCACTGAAAGCATGGACTGCCGAAATCCTTTCCTTGTGAAAGGAATCAAAAGGCTACCAGGGGAATAAATCTAAATGCACCAAAAGTAAACACACCAAAGTAGAGAGGCTTCATCCCCCACACCCCCTTGTAGGGGGCTTCACCCCCCCACCCCACCCCACACTTAAATATACCAACTCCAAGATTGCACTGCACTGAAGAGAGGGTAAAGTTCACTATGGTGGCCAAGTGTTTCCTTTCACAGGAAAAGGATTTTTGTCAGTCTGTGATTTCGGTGGAATGCAGCTTCGGAGAAGAGGGGTCAGATAAGTAATATTCGTTGAAACATAATTTCCTTAAAAGAAAGTAGACATATATATATATATATATATATATATATATATATATATATATATATAGATATATAGATATGTGTGTGTATTTTATATATATATATATATATATATATATATATGTGTGTGTGTGTGTGTGTGTGTGTGTGTGTGTGTGTGTGTGTGTATATAGGTTTACTATCAAAATATCACCATTTAGAAAAAATGTCTTTTACACTGAAAAACGTCAAAATCATATATATATATATATATATATATATATATATATATATATATATATATATATATATATATATATATATATATACATACATACACACACACACACACACACACACACACACACACACACACACACACCCACACACATACACACACACACACATGGGTCTACTACACATGATCAAAATTTCAAAAAGCTGAAACCCATATGGCCAAGACCATATGTTCAACTTTTGAACTTTATCGAACATGTAAAAAAAAAAAAACTACCTATATGTTACCCTCTGCAACCCTCTGCTGTTTAAATATACCAACTCCGAGATTGCACTACAGTGCAGAAAATCAAAATTTTCCCATTCCGCGCTGTAGGGAGCTCTTTGTTCAGAATGTTCAAACTTCCAAAAGTCGATCATATGGTCTCGGCCATATGAAAGTCTGCCTTGACCCACACACCCCCACATATATATATATATATATATATATATATATATATATATATATATGGGTTCATGTCAAACCCACGACATGTTCATATATCGAAAGTGACTACACAGCGAAAACATCGACATTTCAAAACATCGACAGTACAGGTATCACGAAGGACAGCTAACATGGGTCCTGCAAGAGGGAAGTAGTATGGGTACAGTATCATTTCATATCCTTTACTTCCCCCTTGCAGGACCCATGTTAGCGCTGTCCTTTCGTATACCTGTACTGTCGATGTTTTGAAATGTCGATGTTTTCATTTCGGTGTAGTCACTTTCGATATATGAACATGTCGTGGGTTTGACATGAACCCATATATATATATATATATATATATATATATATATATATATATCTAGATAGATAGAGATAGAGATATATAGATATATGGATCTATGTGTGAGTGCTTCAAAGGTTGTCATCGCTGGTAGTACTAGTGGGGATAAGCTTCCATTATCTATAAAATAGTCTTATCACATGCATCTCTAATAGTCTCTGACAACCCAAGTACAGCTACTAGCCTTTACGTGTGGCTTATAAGCCTGGTTTAAACCATTTGTTCTGACAGCAGAAGGGGTGAAAGTGGATGACTGGCACCTTAAAACCAGTTGCTTTGGGCAGGTGAGGCTTGTTAGCCTGAGAAGGCAGCCCACCTAGGAAAAGGTAAACTCTGATATAAAACCTCCACTACCTTGCAATAATACCAAGTCATGGTGAAGGATTTGGGAGTAAACCGCTAGGAAAAATCTGGCAATGGAGCCCTTAAGGCAGCCTGAGGTTGTATTTAACTTCACTTTGGCAGTTTCTGTGATGACACTAATGCCAGGTTGTATTGTCCTTGCCTTACCCCACAGAGGTGCCATGGAGAGGGAGAACCTGCTGCTGGACATGAGCTGTTTCCTCAAAATTCACTTGCCCGGGCCTATGCCTTGGAGAAAATACTCCAGAATTGCTTTGTGAGTGGTAACAAAACACAGAAATCAGCATTTACTGGTAGTAAGCCAATGCACTCAATTGGTGTAGAGTGAGGTGTCAGGGACTGCTTCCAATGGCAGGAGAGATCATTTGATCTCATTGGGAGCAACCACCCACCTTAAGTTGGCAGCCCTCATCAAATGAGTGCTGTCTGTCCACAGTCAACTTGTTCCACTGGGTGAGTGGGTTTTTGGGAACTCACAACAGATGGGGTGTTAATCATACACCTGGAAAAACAAAAAAACAACAAAATAAATGATCCTTTAGGGTGGGCACATGGAACATATGGATGATGACTCCAGACCTTATGGAAGATCTACAGAACATCAATGATGCTTAGTAGACAGCAGTCATCAACAATGAGCTGACTTTATTGCAGATGGACATTGTGGCTCACCAGGAATCAAGGCTGTCATCCATTGGATTGCTCAGGGAGAAACAATTTACTTTTTTTCTGGCATGGGAAGCTTCCAGAAGAGACCAGGGAACATGGTGTTGGTTTCACAATCAGAGGTTACTTTGTTGGCTCAGTCATACCACCAAATATGAAAAATCAGAGAATGCTGAAAATTAAGCTACAAACACCAGTGACCATGGTCAACATCTTCAGTGTCTACATGCCTACTTTATCTTCTATCCAGGAAGTCAAGGACAAGTTCTATGATGAACTTAGTTCTGCCATCATTGAGGTCCCTTCCCATGAACTATTATTCATTCTTGGTTACTTTAATGCCAGAGTTGGCAGTGACCATCAAAGCTGGCCATCCTGTCAGGAACAGTTCAGAACATGAAAGATGAATGAAAATAGACAGAATCTCCTTGAACTTTGTTCTCAATATGACCTCTGCATAACCAACACCATCTTCAATGTCAAGCCCCATCACAAAGTTTCATAGCAACACCCAAGATCAAAACATTGACACCAGCTTGAAATCATCCTCACCAAATGCAGCAGTTTAGGTAGTTTCAGGGTAACATGCAGTTACCACATTGCAGACTGCTATACGAACCACTTGCTCATGTATAGTAAGATGAACATCCAGCCACAAAGCTTCTTTCTCTTTAAAAAGGCAGGGAGGCCATGCAATGACATAAGCAAGACCCATAACACTTCAAAAATATGCAAGTTTGTTCAAGCACTTGAAGAGGCCTTGCCCTAACTTGATGGCACTGGTACCAGCAAGAGATGAGAAAATCTATGGGATGCTATCCATAACCCTGCAAATTATATATCTGGGAAGAAGACAGTCCAGCGTGGTGATTGTTTTGAAGCCCACACTGAAGTGCTGACACCCTGACTGAGAAGAGACAGGCACTGGCTGCATACAGATCCTCTCTCAATGAGGAGAAGAACTTGCAGACACTCCAGTGTGCTCAGAGTCAAGTGAATCAGGTAGCTCAGTGATGTGCAAATGATTATATGTTCCAACTTTGTTTCAAGATTCAGCAGGCAGTGGACATTGGTAACATGCAAGGAATGATGGGATCAAGTAAGCCATCGGCCCATCACAAAGGAAGATCACCTCACTTAAGTTGACCACAGCCAATGTCTTGAAGGTAGAACCAAGCAGATGGAATACTAGGTGGAACACTACTCACAGCTGTATACCAGCAAGACCATAATTATGGAGATAACCCTGAATGCCATTGAGCCTCTGCCAGCTATGACTGAACTTGATGCTGATCCCACCTTGGAGGAACTCAACAATGTGTTAAATGCAATCTCTTCTCAAAATGCCCCTGAGAAGGATGGTATTCCCTCAGAAATCATTGAATGTGCCAATGGTACCCTAATCTCAGATCTGCATGCAGTACTTTGACAATGCTGGATAGAAGGCAGTGAACCACAAGATATGAGAGATGCTAACACAGTTACTATCTATAAGAATAACGGTGATAAAAGTGATTGTAACAACTATTGCGGCATCTCTCTTTTCAGTACTATGGGGAAGATGTTTGCTTGTGTAGCCCTGAAATGGGTTCATGTTGTTGTAGACAGATCCTGAGTCACAGTGTGGGTTCAGAGTTGAATGGTCTATAATGGGCATGGTTTTCTCTGTGAGGCAACTACAAGAAAAGTGCAGGGAGCAGACCAAACATCTGTATATTTCCTTCATTGATATGACCAAAGCATTAGACTTCATCAGAACGAACGGTCTGTATGCAGTTCTGGCAAAGATCGGCTGTGCTCCAACACTGCATACCATTATCAGGGCCTTCCATGAAGGCATGCAGGTAACTATCATGTAAAATGGATTTACATCTGAACCTTTGAGGTTCTCAGTGGAGTGAAGCAGCAATGTGTACTAGCCCCAATATTGTTTGGTATCTTCTTTTCAGTTCTGTTAAAATTTGCTTTTGGAACTGCTATAGAGGGTATCTTTCTCCAAACCAGAATGGACAGTAACATCTTCAAACAGTCAAGGCTTCAATCAAAAATCAGAGTGTTTAGAAAACATCAAAGGGAGTTCCTGTTCACTGATGACACAGCTATTGCTGCTCACACTCTGCAGGAACTTCAGTCACTCTTGACTTGCTTTGTGGATGCATGTATGGAATTTGGCCTCACAATCGGTTTAAAGAAGACCCAGGTAATGGGCCAAAATATGGCCAATTAGCCATAAATCAGAGTGAGCAACTATGACCTGGAGGTCATCCATGAGTTTGAGCACCTAAGTGCTGTAATCTTTGACAACTTGTCACTTCATAGCAAGATCAACAACATTAGAAAAGCCACCACAATGCTTTCCAGGCTGATGAAGTGAGTATAATAAGCTCACTGTAAACACCAAGGTGCAGATTTAAATAGCCTGTATTTAGAGGACATTACTGTATTGAAGTGAAACATGGGCTTTGCTCTCAAAACAGGAGCAGTGGCTAAAACTATTTCACATGCACTGCGTTAGTCACATGTTTGGTGTTTCATGGCAGGACAAGATCCTCAACAGCACAATTCTTGAGAGGACAGGCACCACTTCCATGTTCACCCTCCTGAAATAGAGGCATGTGTGGTGTTTGGATCATGTCTCACACATTGAGGATGACCAAATACCAAAAGACCTCCTTTTTGGAGAGTTGGGGTCTGGACTGAAAGGGTGGCCTAAATTGTGCTATAAGGACATATTCAAGTGTGACCTCAATGCTCTCTTCATCAGTGTGAACACTTTGCATTCTTTTTTCTCAGACAAGTATGACTGGAAATGGGATGTGAAGGAAGCTCTCATCATGTATGAAACCACATTGACAAAAAGAGCAGAGGCTAAGGAAGCCCTCAGGAAGATCTGTGCCAAAAATCTGCCTACTGCTGCTCAGAATGTGATAAGAACTATCACTCCCAAACAGGATTGCACAGCCACAGAAGATGTTGCTCAAATCAGTACAACAGGGTGCAAATCCATGATCCTTTGGGATCGAAGGATGCCTAATATATATATATGTGTGTGTGTGTGTGTGTGTGTGTGTGTGTGTGTGTGTGTGTGTGTGTGTGTGTGTGTGTGTGTGTGTGTGTATTGTAACCCACTTTTTTCCCACTTTTGACATGGGGTTGGGATGTTTTGTCAACTGTCACCATCCCTCAGGATTCCATGCCTCTCTCCTTCCTTCTTCATCAGTCATGCCTGTCACAGGTCTTCTGTCATACAATCTATTCATCTCTTTACTCAAAGCCCTAATTTGCTCTTTTTTCTCCTAGCCTGTCCCAGATCTTCTTCATCAGATTGTCTTCTGCTTTCCTGCACGTGTGATTGAACTAGTTTATTATATTCATAAATAGATAGTTAAACATATGGATATAGACGGTTTCCATATATTTTTAAAGTCATCTCATAAAAGGGAGATATGTAAAATCCAATAAATTTCTATTTGAAAAAAAAAAAACCCTTTTGTAAAGTACTGTAAGAATGTTTAGTGTGTGTTTCAATATGAGATTGGTTAACAGCGGTATGGAAGCTTTTTTTTTTCTCCATTGTTAAATGATTTCAGAGAGCTGGTATAAATAACTGGCAGGACACATAAGGGGTTCAGAGTGGCCTTGCCTCCTGGAAAATGCTTTCTTAGATGAAACAATATACTCATAAGTATCTATCTATCCATGTATGAATGTTGTGTGTTTTCTCACTGCATGCATTTCATCATGGGCTGAAAAGCTGGTGTTTTTCATCTATAGTATAGTTTGTCAAATGATGTAATGGTTGAAGTTTAGTAGATTGACTGTTACCTAATTCCAAGGCCTTTCCCCTTTCTGTGAGTTTGTGTGACCCTAGAGATAATATATTTAATTTCCACTGGAATATGGAGAAAACTCCATGTTGGTGTGTGTGTGTGTGTGTGTGTGTGTGTGTGTGTGTGTGTGTGTGTGTGTGTGTGTGGGAGCCAAAGCCTCTCATATAAAAGTTGTTTTTGTTTTCCTTTTGGTAATCACAAATGTAAACTACTGGTTATTGTTGGTTTTTCCCTTCTGTTGCTTTCAGTCTATCACTGTTTTCTGTCAGATTATTTGTATTGACCAGCAACATAGGGTCAATTGAAGGGGCAACCATCCAGTGTGATTGCCAGATCCACTTTTGTCTTTGCTCCTCACACAGAGTGAGAGGGCTTGATACCGAATACTTGGCACTCTTCCTAAAGAGGGAGGATACTTTTTTTTTTTTGCTTCGAGAAGTGACATTTGTGTGTGTGTGTGTGTGTGTGTGTGTGTGTGTGTGTGTGTGTGTGTGTGTGTGTGTGTGTGTGTGTGTGTGTGTGTGTGTGTGTTGAGAGATGCCAGATCGCAGAGTGACACTGGTGCCAGATGAGTCAACTATGGCTCTTTTGTTACATTTTTCCTGTCTGTCATTGTCTCTGTGATAGGAATTACCATTCAGTCCTTACTTAAACTTGTCATTTCTGCTGCTACTTCTACATTCTCATGCAAGATGTTTTGCTTTCTACACTTTTTTATACATTTTCTATTTTTCAGCCAGTCATCTGCATACTTATTGTGCTCTACAATAACTGACCAATCACCTTTTACCTTCTTTCTTAGGTGATGCATCCACATGAGAGCCAAGCTTGTTGTGAGACAATAGTGATCAACACTCTTGTCTTTGATCACTACTTTGTGACTTTTTTTTCCCTGGAATGCTACGTATGTGATATTTCAGGAATTTTTCATTTCCCTGAAATGCAGTAGGCTGGGGGGTGGCGGGTATAGCTGTTCCATTTTTTAATGCCTACCTTTCTTTAACGCTTTCTGGTACAAATACAACAGAAGCGTAAAAACAACATTCTATACAGAAACCTTGCATTTTCAAGCAGCATCTCAAAAATTATTAATTTACTATTTACATAATAGATCTTTTTTTAAAACACCTTTATTAAAATATCAGTTAAGACAGAGGCAAGCATGTATTACAGCTCTTTTGAGTGTGTTCCTTTAATTTCCAGTGGGTGTGGCTTGAGTCTTTAAAGAAAGTTATCACCTTACAATTCTAAAAAAAATACTCTGACAGAGGTCAAATATCAATACAATTGTGTTTGCCATCATGTGTGCTTCAAGATAAAATATTCTGATACCTTATTTAGCTTGGTTTTGGGATTATTAATGCAAACCTCCAGGTGTAGCATCTCTAGTAAGGGTCCATGGACTAGCCGATAGTTTTTTTTCTTCTAAGTTCTATCTGGAAGGTGTACCTTTATACCTATCCATACAACCACACCCCCTCACTTCTTCCCAAATCCCCCATCCCTCTACTTCCTGTTCTCATACTACCTCCCTTCTTTGTCCAACCCACACTTACCTACTATCCACTATCAAAGACTACTATACCTTACTCCCACCCCTTCCTCTCATCCTCTGTTCTACATCCCATAAAGTGACATGTCTCTTACAACTCAAACTATACTCTTACCTTCTCTGCTCCTTATACTCTATCACCTCACCTCCTATCTACCTTACTGCCACCCCTCCTCTCATCCTCTGTTCTACATCCCATAAAGTGACATGCCTCTTACAACTCAAACTATACTCTTACCTTCTCTGCTCCTTATACTCTATCACCTCACCTCCTATCTACCTTACTGCCACCCCTTCCTCTCATCCTCTGTTCTACATCCCATAAAGTGACATGTCTCTTACAACTCAAACTATACTCTTACCTTCTCTACTCCTTATACTCTGTCACCTCACCTCCTATCTACCTTACTGCCACCCCTTCCTCTCATCCTCTGTTCTACATCCCATAAAGTGACATGTCTCTTACAACTCAAACTATACTCTTACCTTCTCTACTCCTTATACTCTATCACCTCACCTCCTATCTACCTTACTGCCACCCCTTCCTCTCACCCTCTGTTCAACATCCCATAAAGTGACATGTCTCTTACAACTCGAACTATACTCTTACCTTCTCTACTCCTTATACTCTGTCACCTCACCTCCTATCTACCTTACTCCCACCCCTTCCTCTCATCCTCTGTTCTACATCCCATAAAGTGACATGTCTCTTACAACACACACTATACTCTTACCTTCTCTACTCCTTATACTCTGTCATCTCACCTCCTATCTACCTTACTGCCACCCCTTCCTCTCATCCTCTGTTCTACATCCCATAAAGTGACATGTCTCTTACAACTCAAACTATACTCTTACCTTCTCTACTCCTTATACTCTATCACCTCACCTCCTATCTACCTTACTGCCACCCCTTCCTCTCATCCTCTGTTCTACATCCCATAAAGTGATATGTGTCTTACAACTCAAACTATACTCTTACCTCCTCTACTCCTTATACTCTGTCACCTCACCTCCTATCTACCTTACTGCCACCCCTCCTCTCATCCTCTGTTCTACATCCCATAAAGTGACATGTCTCTTACAACTCAAACTATACTCTTACCTTCTCTACTCCTTATACTCTATCACCTCACCTCCTATCACTCACAGTTACCTATCCCTATTTCCATCCCTCAAACATCACTCTTAACTCAAGTACTACACCACAACCTTATCTACTAATCTGTCCCTCCATCCTTCCCCCCACCACTCCCATTCCTAAAATAAAAATATCTCCCCCTCCCCTTTAAAACAAAATAAATTCTACTTACTCAAATTAAAACCCCATTACAAACATCTACTTCTATCTATTGACATTCATCCTAACCCAGGCCCTACAGACACTACCCTGAACAATAACCCCCCTGCATCTAAACCTGCCAACCCCTCCAACCCACAAAAACAAGTACAATTCTGCTCTATCAGCATCAGGAGCCTTGTAAATAAGGTTCAAGAACTCCATCCTTGGATAGCTAACTATACTGCTGACATAGTTATCCTGACTAAAACATGGTTAAAACCACACCATCTGGACAGTGAAATCATCTCTCCTGGCTATAATATCTTTAGATTAGATCGACCTAAAAGAAAAGGAGGAGTCTCCATACTCTACTCCAACTGTCTCTCCCAAATCAGTCCCACACTAGACTTACCCGCCTTCTCATCAGCTGAACTCCTACTGACCAACTTCAAACTTAACAGTTTTAACACCATAATCCCCCTGGTGATAATATTAATATACTTGAGAACATCCTATCTCACTTCTCACATACCATCCACAATGAAATAATTATACTGGGAGATGTAATATTGATTGGCTTAAAATACAAGCTCCCAACACTACTTCCTTTATAAACCTACATGGGTTTGAGCAGCTAATCACAACCCTAACCTACATCAATAAATCTCACCTACCTACCTCTCTTCTTGACTGGATATTGGTCTCCCACCCACAAAACTATCATAACTCCCAAACCCTTCCAAATACTCTCAGCGACCACTGCCCTATAACAGTTACCAGACATACTCCCCACCTTACCAAACATAACAAATTTATTACCACCCACTCATTTTCTCATTTCTGTCCTAACTCTCCAAAATTAACTGGTCTTACCTCACCACTGCTTCAACACTACATTCCTAAACATTCTTAGTTCATAGTTCATAGATTAGTACTAAGCTAACTGCCCTTGCGAGCCATTTTAAGCCTAGCCAGTATCCCTTGTGAGACTCAAACCATGCACCTTGTGTTTATAAGGCAAACACCTTAACCATTAGGCCACCCTCCCAACCTTAACTCCCTTGCTCCTCTTCGCACAATTGGAATCAAATCTAATACTGCTCCCTGACTCTCTAAATCTACCAGAACCCTCACAAAAGACCGGGATATGATTTGGAAAATGTGGACTAAAACTAGGACCCCTTCTCTTCTTCAGAAATATAAAGAACTCAGAAATAAAATAAAAAGTCATCAATTATGACAAAATAAACTTCTGTGCCAATCCTCCCTCTACTCTTAAATCAGACCCAAAGAAATTCTGGAGCTCTATTAAACAGACTCTTCATCCAGGAAACCCTTCCTCTCCTAACCCATGTCCCAGGGCAACACCTAAAGACATAGCCAACAAATTTAACAATCATTTTATAAACTCAATAACCTCCATTATAAATTCTCTCCCTCCCAGAAACAAGGGTTCTTATCAGTTCATCAAAACTTCAGCAGTTCAAACACCACATGTTCGAACTGTGAAGTTTGAAAACTGATTATCACAAAGCCATGGAACACCAAATTCTTTCCCAGGGAAAGAATTTGGTGGGTCATTTCTGTGGCTTTGTGATTTTCAGCACTGTGGTGGAAAGTTACGGGTTGGGTTCAGGTAAGTGCGATTGTGTGGACGTTAGTATTAGGGTGCAGGTTAAGTGAGTTAGGGTTAGGGCATGGGTGAGGTGGGTGTGCGATAGTGACAGACCTTAGGGTAGGGTGGGATAGGTGAGTTAGGGTTAGGGCACAGGTCAAGTGAGTGTGCGATAATAACGGACCTTAG
Source organism: Protopterus annectens (assembly GCF_019279795.1). Taxonomy (NCBI): domain Eukaryota; kingdom Metazoa; phylum Chordata; order Ceratodontiformes; family Protopteridae; genus Protopterus; species Protopterus annectens. The sequence goes on from NC_056747.1 coordinate 992,511,654, forward strand.
GGTTAGGTTTTGGGTTAAGATAAGTGGATAGATAGTAGTGTTTGTACAATTTAGTGTAGAGTTAGATGTAGGATTTTAAGTGTATGTGTGTGGATTACTGTTGTTTTGGTGTGCTTGTGTTGTGTGTGTATTTCTTGGAACAGCGATTTTTTTCCCTGGGAATAAAATTGCTGTTCTAAGCCTTCAATGGTATTGCATTTTGAGGTTAGAAGTTCAAACATATGGTGCTCGAACTTCTGCCATTTTGATGAACTGATATAGACCCCAGAAACAACACTAGCACCTCCACAGACTCTATACCTCTTCCAAACTCTCCTAACTCCTTCTCTCTAAAAGAAGTATCAAGTAACTATGTAAAGTCATTACTCTCTAAACTTAAACCTTGCTCCCCATCTGTTGACAAGCTACCCCCTTACTTTCTGCAGATTGCCTCTGAACCTCTTGCCTATCCTGTATCCATCTTAATCAACCAATCCATTTCTAAATCCTATGTCCCCAATGTATGGAAGAATTTCTTTACTCTACCCTTTCACAAAGGGGGCAACTCCTCAGACATATCCAACTTCAGATCAATTGCCATACTCTCTCCACTCTCAAAAATCCCAGAGAAATGCATTCACAAGCAAGTAATGCATTACCTTCACCAGGAAAACCTTCTCACACCCACACAGTATGGTTTCCGTCCCAAGCATAGTACAAGTACTGCACTCATATCATTCATCAACATAGTCTGGCTAGCTCGTGATAGCAATAAACTTGTCTCATGCCTATTCTTTGACCTTTCTAAAGCCTTTGACACTGTCTCTCACCAACTTCTTCTAGATAAACTCACTAACTTACATTTCTCTCCCCCCTACTATCTCCTGGTTCTCCAGCTATCTCTCTACCTGCCAGCAATCAGTTAAATGTGTCTCTGCACTATCCTCCCCTCTCACTGTACAAATGGGAGTTCCCCAAGGGTCCATACTTGGACCACTACTCTTTAATATTTTCACCAGCTTGCTCTACTCCTCTTGGCCCCAGTTATCTCTTGTGCAATATACTGATGACTCAACTGTTATAACCATTGCTGACAACCCAACTGACCTCCACTCAACTACCCAGGCATCCTTCCACACCATTGAGACTTGGCTTAGTGATAACAAACTAATACTTAATCCAAAAAAAAACTAAGCTCCTACTCTTCCTCCCTTAAAACATCACCACACTCAAAAGTACATTTACCATCTTATCCTGCAACAACACTATCATCTCAGCTGAATCTAGTACTAAATTGTTAGATGTTACAATAGATGATCAGCTTAAGTTTGTTCTCCATATTACTAACACGGTAAAAAGAGCTCATCAGAAACATGGACACCTTTACTGTAGCAAGAAATACTTAACTAACACTGCCCGAATAACTCTCTCCCAGGCTTTATTACTCCCAACACTCCTATACAGCGGCCACATATTCACAAACCTAAATTCTACACTTATTTCCAAGCTAGAAACTACCTATAATAAGATCGCCAGATTTGCAGCTAACCAAACCTACAAGTCACACCACCTCTTAGCACTACAGCAACTAGAAAGGCTAGAATTCCCTCAGCTGCTCCAACTTTACCAACTACAAATCATCCACTATATCCTCTATCTACCCTCCTTCTGCCCTAGCCTCTCCACTATCATATCCAAATATTCTCCTGCTAGGATGCTACACAGCTCAAATCAAGAATTATTAGACATCTACAAACCCAAAACCAAAAATTGGCTGCCTTCTCTATAACTATAACCCAGCTACATCCTGGAATCAACTCCCCTTGGAAATAAAATCCCTCCAGCATAGCAAAAGTTTCAAATTAGCCACAAGGAAATACCTAAAAACAAAGTGGTCTTGCCACTGTAGCCAACCACCCTGAAACCACCATCCGTTCACCTATTTCAACAACTCACTCTTAATGTATCTCTAACACTATTCCCCTGCCTCTTCTACCTCTTCTCTTCATCTATCTCCAACCACTCTTAATTCTTACAGTCTCAAAACAACCTACCTGTCTAGTCTGTCTCCTATACTGTACCTCCCCTACTTCTCCTACTAACCATTCTTACTTTCCTTTCTTGTTTCCAAACTCCTATACAGCTAGATCATACCCACTTTAAATAAGCATCTGCCTAACTATTAACTCATTTTGCTCTAAGCAGCTTAAATAATATTGTAACTAGTTACATTTTCTTCTGCTAAATGTTTAAAACCTTGTTTGTAACAACTCACATACTTGTCCGCCAATTGTTAATACTCTGTATAATTGAATTGCCTGAGGAACTTTTTTTCTCTCCAGGTCTCTGCTTGTAAGATCCTATAGCTGATTGTTACTACTATGTTACTAAAATTTAATAAATTGTTTTCTAGTCCTGAGGAGCTTTTCTCCCCGGGTCTCTGCTGAAAATGAGCCAGAAGCTCAGCCAGACTAACCCATTTAACAAGTGTAAAATAAAATAAATAAATAAATAAAAAAAATAAATAAATATGAGCAAGCAATATTTGACGCCTAGAGGTGCAGTTGGAAGTAACTGCAGAAATGCCTGGAGGCACACTTGGCTGTAATAACTTAATAGAAAAAGAAAGAAAACAAAACAAAACTAATGATTTTTATTAGTACCAGAAACTCCAATATCGACAGAAACTCATTTGCCATAATAAGCCAGAATAACACCCCCTCTAGAAATTGTTCCCAGTACCAAGCTTCTAGGCATCATCATTGATGAAAACCTAAAATCTGACTTTCACATACACTCCTCAGTTAAGAAAATCCATCAAAAAATTGGTCTCTTCTATAGACACAACAGTTACCTCAGCCCCTTGACTCAAACTCTTGCATCCACCTTCCTTCTCCCCTCTCTCATGTATAGTGCCCCCCTGTTCACCAATCTCCAACTTGGCCTATGGTCCAAACTTGAATCCTGCTACCACAAAATATGCAAATTTGCAAAAAACTCACCTCATCATTGCCACTCCCTACACACCCTCAAATGGCTTGAACTCTCCAACTACCTGAAATATCTACAACTTGCCACTGTCCACAAGCTCATCTTCAAACAAGCAGACTATCCCTCTCCCGCTACATCCCTAAAACCCTTCACACCAAGCGACTCACTCAGATCCGAAAACCTAAATCTCCTGCAAGTGCACAAACCTTCACATCCTCCTGGCCAACTACTACTATCCTACTCCATAGCTAAACTGTGGAGCTCTCTTCCCACTCTGCTATGCAACCTATCTAACCATAACAACGTCAGATCCCACCTGCTCTCTCATCTGTCTTCCAAATGGGAATGCCCTTGTCTCTCTCTTTCTCCTCCTTATTGAAATCATCACTTATATCCTATACCCTCTTTATAAGGATCCATTCCCTACCTTTGATATATTACTGTTTTCCAGTACTAGTATGCTTATACTGTTCTCCAGTGCTTGTACACTCAATGTTAAGGGAGCAGCCCCTATGATGAACTACTGTTGCCAACACTTGTATGTTTTTTTTTCTACAGCACTCAATGTACACTTAACTTACTATGCTCAAAGACCACATGCTTTTATATATAACATACTATACATTTCTTGATAATTGCATTTATCCTGTATTATATAAACCACTACACCAATTTATTGCTTTTGCATGGAGCTTTCTCCTCAGGCCTCCACTGATAATGGCTATTATTGGCCCAGTGGATTTCCCCAGTCATCAAACTGAAATAAATAAAATAAGTAAACATGGCACAGAAAAGTATCATATGGCAAACCACACACTGAATGGTAGTCAAAGCTCAACTAAACTCAAATACATCCTAGACGTCTACCATTATATGCTGTCTGCAATTATTTGATTAATTCACTATCCTACTATATAATGTCAAATTTCTACTGTTAATCTCATAACAGCTGAAATTGCCATGTTACACACGAAAGCTTCTTGCTTCTAATACTGTTTAAAACTGAATTTTTCAAAAGTTAGTTTTCCTAAAAATATGCAACCTCTGTACTATTTTCTACTATGAATGTTATGCAAGAAAGCTTCTTGCTTCTAATACTATTTACAATTTAATTTTTCAAAAGTTAATCTTCCTAAATGTATATAACCTCTGTACTATTTTTGGTATGAATTTAACTGTTTGTGGAGTTTTTCTCTCTGGGCCTCCAGTGAAAATGGGTTGCCTTAACCCAGTGGACTCTCCCAGTCAACAAATGCAAATAAAATAATAAAAATAAAATAAAAAATAAAATATTAACATTTATCCATTTCCATACATTATACATCACACATCTTTTATTTCTTTGTAATTATCATCAGTTCATGATTATATAAATTACTGAATTCCTGTCTTTCTTTAAACCTCACTTCTCATCCTCCTGAACATTATTCTGCATGTATTGCATGGGCCATTTCCATGTATTTACATGCAAGTTGATCTTTCCCTTTTCTAAATATCCGTCTTCCAGTTCTTTTATCTCTTTTATAATATTCATTACTTCAAATACAGTTGTTTTAGACTTTGATTTCCATCTGCTAGTAAGTGCTTTACTGGCAGCCAATAGAATTAAACTTAATAAGGAATTACTATGTTTAGACAATTCAGATCCTGTGTCCCAGCTCAAAAAATCATATTCTTATTTACAGCCATTCCCCACCCAATATTTTTGATAGAACTCCCTGTAAGGAATTTTTTAAATTTGCCAACTTATTACATTCCCAAAATACATGCTCCCAGATATATATTTCTTCCCTTTTACATCACCATCATTTGCTATCCACTCATGGAAAATTTCTTTGAAGTCTACTTGAGTTTAAAAAATACATATGTTGCATACCTGTGAGCTGTCCATACATTCTCTTATTGTTCCCTTGTAAATTGCTTTTCTAGTCTCTCTTCCCAATCTTTTCTATTCCCCTCTGATTGATTCTTGTAATTATCATGCAAAATTTTATATGCCTTCTAATTATCCATATTTTAACAGCAGCTTTTGTTCTAGATTCAGCTAAAAGCCCCACCAGGGCAGGGCTTTCTCTTAAGATTCTCCTTTTCCCTAGCTTCACCTATCCCTTTCTCTTTAACTATACCCTGATATCAATCTCTGGTAGGGGAAGGTGGCCTCCAGCCTGCAGTCTAAATGTCTTCATGATCTAATACCATTCTATTACCTTTCCATCTCTATATATTTGTTCCCCTTAGTTCCTTTGTCAGTTTCCTCCAGTAAATTGCAATCTCCTCTTGTTTATTTTTTGTACACCTACTTGCAGTCATCCCTATTGGAAAAAATCTACTTTCAACATTCTCATGTTGGATCGCTTCTTAGAATACATTTTGCTACTTTATGAATATAATATTCTGTAAGGTTTTTATTATTCTCCTTAAGGATCTGAAATGAAAATCCCACTCTCTCTTTATTTCTTGAACTTCCCCTGCTTCATCATCATCCCCTTTCTACACTGAATTATAACCTTCTGCTTCTGTTATATATATATATGAGCCTTAACTGTGTAAATTATCCCTTCAAATCAGGTAATCCTAAACCACCTTGATCAATTAAAATGGCCAACATATCCCACTTATCTCTTGCCCTCATCCCCTCCTAGATAAATTCTTTCAAACATTTATTAATTATTGTCCACAATTTCTCCTGTGGTTGATAAAAATACACCTGACCCATATATAAAATTAAAGGGATTAAACACATTTTTACTGCTTATATCTTACTAATATGTCCATAAACAAGAGTTTCCAATTTTTCAGTTTTTGTATTATCTTTTGTATAGTCTCTTCCCACGTATTATTAGCTGCCATAACAGAAGCCTTTTTAATCCATACTCCTAAATACTTCATCTTATTGTGTCCCCGTAAATGAGTATTGCTAAACAATTCATGTGTGGGTACATTATTTATATTTATATATTTTGTTTTATCTTTATGAATTATAAATCCTGAAGAGACATGAAACAATGTCAACATGTCCCACAACACAGAGATGTCACTTTTCTGGATTTATCAGGTACAAAACAATATCAAATGCAAATACTATACCAATTATTGTCTTGCATTTCTAAGTAAATTATTTTCTTTGCTAATGGCTCTAAATATAGAACAAATAATAAAGGGGAAAGAAGACACCCATACCTGGTTTCTGTATTCAAATACAACTTATCAGAGATGAACCTTCTCACTTTAATTCTTACTTCTGATCCTTTATATATGGTCCTAATTAACCATATTATTGTATCAGGAATGGAAATGCTCCCATTGTCATACTCATAGAATCCCAGCTTACTCTATCAGCTGCTTCCTATGCATCAAGACCCATCAACAACAGTAGTACTTTCTTAAATTACTTTCTTACATTCTGCTTCCCTCTGTATCATCACTGTTCTACTAATGCTGTCAAATGTTTGCCTACATTCCAAAAAACACATTGATCCATACCTATCAATTTTGGCAACATGTTTGCTATTATTTTAGCTAGCTATAGCCATAAACAATATATAATCGTGGCTTGAAATTGAACTTGGTCTGTATGTAGTTGGGTCTGATGGGTCTTTACTGTCCTTAGGTTATACAGCTGTCACTACTTTTTTCCAATATGTTGGTGATTCCCTTCCTTTTAAAATACCATTAAAATCTTCAAGATCTTGATCAATGTCTTCACTCCTAGCTTCTAAACTTCCACAGGGATACAATTTGTTCCTAGAGAGTTTTCTGAAGTTTGATTATACACCACCACTTTTATCCCATGCCATCAATCTTAACTGCTAGTTGTTAAGCTTCATCTATCTCTAATCTTGGCATAATTAAATATTCCATAAACATTTTCATTTGTCTTCTTGATTTCTACATTTCTCTGATTTATACAAATTTTCATCAAATGTCCAAAATATCTTTAAATCCTCTGTATTATTTCTGGTTATCTTTCTGGTTTTAGGCTCCCTAAGTTCATCAACAGCCCTTTTTTCTTCCTGTAGTCTAAGCCATTTTACTAAAAGTGTTGTTCTCTGGAGTTATTATTAAAAATAGTTGCTTAACAGCAATCTTTCTAAACTCATGAATATTATTCAGATACTCCCTTATTTTCTCTTTAGCATTCTGCATTTGCACCTCTTCTTGTTCTGTAAGATTCCCCTTATTCTGTAGTATTTTAACCTTTATCAGCACCTCTAAATAAGTCCTATTACTTCTTAACCATATCTCTTTCATTTATTTTTTTTTCTGTTTTCAAACTCCATTTTCATTTTATCCCACACACTAACTATAATTTCTGAGTATATTTCTATCTTTCCTAACAACTCTTAAATAATTTCTACTGCCCATTCCTTAAATTTATCACTTTTTAACAGGTAATTGTCTCATTTTTACTTTATTACCTTGCATTTTTATCTTAGCTTTTATTGGTGAATGATCTGAAATAGTTATTGGATGTATGTTGAAGCTTTCAACTGAATACAAAGGTTCTTGTGCAGTATAAATTCTCTCTAGTATAACCCAGTTGTTTTATCTTGGGAAATAATATGTAAACGCTATCCAAATTCCTAATACACATGTTTCATAACACACATTTTCATAAATTTCTTCAGAAATCTACCGTTTTTATATGTTCCCTTCTGTGTCCCCCTGATGCATCCTTACTATTGCAAATCAAGTCACAGTCCTCATCTATAAATAATATTCCCAGCTGAAAGCTGATTATTTCTCACAAAATGTTTATAAGCTCCATAATTACAGATTTTGGTGAAATATAAATAATTGCCAGGATAATCCTCCTCCCTTGCAAATAAACTCTTGCTTCCACAAATCTACCATTATTGATTTTTCCTCTTCTATCACTATTTGATCCCCTTTACAGTTAGGACAATTACTCCATTTTCCTTCCTCCCTGAATTTCTGATGAATATCCATCTTGAAATCCTTTTCCAAATGTGTGTCCTGCAGTGTTACTACTTGCACTCCCCATCTCTTAATATAATTCAGTACTCTTGTATTTTTTAAATACATGTAAGGTCATTTAAGTTATATGATAATATGGATAGAGTAGCCATTATGATAAAAGCTATTGTTCCCACATGTTATGCATGACAGTTTTTAAGAAAGTGTATTTGCAGCTTTTGTGCACATACTAATACTTGGTATGCTGTTTTACACAGCTGTTTCTTCTCATCTCTATTTGAACCTATACCACATTTACAAGACATTTTATTTTAATGAAAATCCACAAATTAAAAACAAAATAATTTTTAATAAAACACATAAAGCTATGTATATCTTCAAAAAATGAAGTTTAACCCTCCATACAGAAAGAATTAACACAAATTGAGAGCTGTACCTACAGGCATTACCTAACCTAAAATCAAGGTTACACATGATAAAGCATACTCTACAGCCTGTGTTCCAATATATACTGATTGCTGTCTGTTCTTTTACTATCTCTAGTCTTCACCCAGATGTGAAAAACAGCTTTTATGCATTTAGAAAACATCAACATTTATCCCTAAGAACAAGTGCAATGGCTATCTTTAAATAAAACTAAATTGTACAATGGTATGTTAAATGTATTTTAAGTATTAAGGCTGCTAGGGAGGCTTCTGCCTCCTATTCACTTCCAGTAATTTTAAACTTTTATTTTTTTTACTGAACTGCTTGCCATTGTACCTTTACATTTTATATTTCCTCAGCAAATAATTCTCAGAACTCTCAAGATTAATTGCTTACACCTGCAGACATCTCATCTACATAGAAAAGACCTCAACAATGATTTTTTTGTAAATTTCACTTAGAGCAGAATATACAGTTGCCTTCAGCAGTAGACTTCTATACTCCCACTGAATGTTTGCTAATGGAAAAATAAAAACAAGCTAAATTTTTGCAGATATAAGAAATCTAGTACTTGTCATAACTTTCATCATTCTGCCTTGTTTTTAAGCCTACATACTTATAAAAAATACTTGTTTAGAGCTTAAGCCAAAGGAATTAATCTAGACATTCATTCTTGTAAAAATAAGAGAGAATATCTTAATTCTACATATAATATAATCAATTGAATTTTACACCCTGTCTCAGCATCCAACATTGCAGCATATTAACATTAAACTTGCTTTTGTCCATCCTTTCTTCACTTGTTATACTGCAAAGCCTATTTTCCCCTACAACTTAAAATGTACTTGTTTACTTTAATATCTTTAACACATATGTGGTCACTGAAAATACTCCAACCATTGCATTGCACGGCTGCACGGGGTCTTCTAAAAGCACATATTTCAAGGCAAATAGTAGGCCTTTTAAATTTTTTTACACTGTTTAAAACTCACCCAAGATGGATCATAAACCAAGCGAAAAATGGTTTATTGTAAAATTCAAAAAAAAAAAAAGAATACAACAAAATGCCATTAAACCTTCATTTTAATCAGAAAAAAGGTCATAATGGACACTTTAATCTTTATGGATTCCATCAGACTCTACAACTTACATACAAAAATCTTATATGTATATATAAATATATATATATATATATATATATATATATATATATATATATATATATATATATATATATATATATATATAATATATATATATATATATATATATATATATATATATATATATATATATATATATATATATATATATATATATATTTATATGGGTCTACCTGTTAAACTCACTTCACCAAACTTCTAAACTGGGAAGACTTCTCTGAACACTTACTTGCATGAAATCTCGATCACTGGAATTTTACTCCAGGAAAGAATCCACTTGGCCACCACGACTAAATGATCAAACCGAAGCAAATCAAACTCACCCAAGTGGGGGCCTTGCCCCCCCACACACCCCTCTAACTAAATATAACAAATCCAAGATCTCACTACAGTGGGGAAAAGGGCAAAGTTCACCACAGTGGCCAAGTGGTTACTTTCTTTGGAGTAAAATTCTGGTGATCTGAGAATTTGTGCAAGTAATTGTTTGCCAAAGTCATCCTAGTTTTTAGAAGTTCAATGAAGAGGGTTTTCAATAATAACAGGTAGACCCCCATATATATATGTATATATATATATATATATATATATATATATATATATACACACACATACATATATATATATATATATATATATATATATATATATTATTCTTATTTTTGTTCTTTTGTTGCTGTTCACAAATTATCAAAACTTTTTCTCATCAACAATTTATGTGCTATCATATATGGAGCAAATTTTCTTCAACAGTGTTGTCTCTCTCTCTCTCTCTCTCTCCCTGCATTGACATTAGACATAGCAGCATAAAATAAGTAGTGAATGCAAATGGCAGGGGTGTCACTTTAAAACATTGCTTTTCTATATATAAAACTGTACACCTAATGCCATGATTAACTTGAAAAGGTTTTTCATTTAGTTAGGAAGCAGAACCAGTGTTAGTCTGACATACTGCAATTGGTGAAAAAAAACTTCTTTCGAATTCTGGATTCTAAGTGCAGAATATATAAGACAATCAATGAATGTCGCTTTGTGTACAAATGAGGCTCGTGAATAATTCATGTAAACTTCTTGGAGCTTTTTACTTCCTGAAACTATATTAACCACGAAAGAAGTTCATGACTAACTTAATCAGTTGAATAGTAACATCTTAAGTTGATCCAGTTAAGAATCTTTCAAAGATAGTAATATTTGACTGTTAAAGACTCAAATGAATTGTAGAAGTGTTTGAATTGAATTGCTCACATTTCTGTATTGCCAGCTCACAAAATGTTGTCTCTGCAGGGAAAACAAGTTAATGCCCACAGTTTTAATAGCTAGATTAGAGATGTTCAGCCTTTTGACAATGCCACAATTCCCGTCTTCCAGTAATGTTTCAACGCACCTGTCTTCACAATGTCTGTTTGGCTAATCCATTACATCTATGGACAGCAAAGTTGTCCATCCACTGGCTCAATTTCTTTTCCTTTAGGAGTAACAGGATAATATTCTCTGCCACAAGTGTTTGCAGATGTAGGGTGGAATTCAGAAAACTCTAAGAAAGATAAGTAAACTTGTTAAGCTCAACTATAAATGTTGGCTATAAATGTAAATATATGATAATGAAATGGCATTTTCTTGCTCAGCAAAATGATGCATATCATATTAAACATATGCTGTGAAGTACTCCTTAATAAATACAGAATGAATAAGAATAAATAGAGTCCACTGCAAGCTAAGAATGAGAGATAGGAAGATATATATATATATATCTGTACATTATGTCATACAATGCAGTTCAGGATGCAGGTGTGTAAGAAATATAGCTATGCCTACAGGATGTCTGATAATGACAATAATTTAGGTGAAAAGCATGCTGTGAGTTTTGAACACTAACACTTCTACAGACATGTTCATATTGATAACATAAGCTAATTGTTCAGTATTCTACATATGTGATAAATTATGCTGATAAGAGGAAATAGCCTGCATGAAATTCCTAGTTTTACATCTTGCATCACAGTTGCCATTGAATAGCAGCTAAAACAAACAAACCAGTAGATGTGACTGTCCAGTATTCCACAATGCATAATATCCACTGGAAACTGCTGTCCAAAAAAAATCTTCCATTCTAGCTTTAGCAGGTGCCATGCAATCCATTAATGAGATAACAGCATACATTAAAGAAGCTGCAATATCACATACAGCTTCAAAATGTAATACCAGCATTGCACTAGCACCCCATCAGCAGCTGCCAGTTACTTCCCCTTGCACTTTCTAGCAGCTTGTTTCCAGGGCAACCACCCCATTTAACCCAGTTAATTATGACTCTGCATTCTTCCAGTGCTGGAAGGAACAGTCTGCTGCTCAACTGCCTGCTGTGCAGCCTCACCTGCTTTGCATTGCAGTAAGGTGAGTAACAAATAGGACTGCTCATTATTCTAAAAGGTACTATGTGTTCATGCTCACTGGTGGTTCTGGAGGTCACTCTCCATACATCTACTACCTGCCTTGCAGCTTGTTCCACAGCTCCACTGTATGGTGGCTGTAGCAATCCAATTAATAGGAAAACCATGCAGGAGGCAACCTTCTAGGGACACCATTTACTATGAGAAAGGGTGCACTGTAGACACTAGACAGTCACACCTGTCATTCCCATTATTGTAATTGCTCTAACAGTGGAGCTGTATTGCAGGGCATGAGACTGATGGTGGTTTCACACAGGGTGATGGGCACGCATATCTATTATTAGAAGCATTTAGACTGCCTTCCATGTGGAGGCCCTAGGCTGCTGTAAGACAAGTGATTGTTCCAAGTGGTAGATAGCATTTTGTGGTCAGCATTAAAAGGAATATATGGTGCAGTGGGGAGTACTGGGCACTCAGTATTTGTTGCCAGTGTTATCACATGTTTTAGCATTGTTACTGCTCTTAGTCACACTTCACAGGCTACCAATGGGCAATGCAAGAAACTTGTGCGAGAAGATGATGTACTTGCTGATAGTGATGCAGGAGGGGAGGCTAGACACTACTGGACTCACATACATATGGGTCACTGACAATAGGGAAGTATGCAGGTGCACAAATCTAGGTTACACAGGAATGATAAAGATGGGGGAGATGGAAGAAAAGTGACAGTCTATATAAAACATGGCAGAAACTGTGACATCAGAAAGGAGAAGAAACATCAGCCCATAAAGGGAACAAGGAAAGAGCAAGGGAAAGATTTCAGAGTAAGTACATTGATTGTTAAAATAGATGAAGGGAGGAATGCAGATGGACTAATACATTGCATTGGCCCAAAGATATATCACAGGAAGAGGACAAGACACTTTAGATTGAGGGTAGAATAATAGAGTTATAGCTGTGGGAGATCTGCATCTTTCAGGTGCAGGGCGGTACAGATGGAACTGCAGATGAATGAAGTCTTAGACTCTGAGGAATCTGGCCAGCTGGTGTAGGACTGTACCAGAAAGGACAGAATTCTGATTGTGGTCTTAACAAAGTGGAATGCTTTAGAGATTTTCAGTTAAAGGTGCCAACAGTGGCATTGCCATTGTGTGGGCGAAGGCCATGTACACAAACAGTATAACAATGTTATGGAATTTTATGGGAGTGGACTAACATGAACTTGAGAGAGGGTAAAAGATTAGTTAGGGGTCTGATGTCAAAGAAAGGGAGCAAAAAAGATGCAGCGCTCAAGGTTAGGTACAAGGGTCTGACAAAAAGGCAAAAAGTTGAAGAACAGGAATGCCGAAGAGTGTGAGTCTAGTGATTAAGGTGAAAACAGATCATATAAATAATGTAAAGGAAATGATATAGAGCTGGAAGAAACACAATACAAGGAGGCAAACAGAAGGTCAGCAAAGGAGTTGAGGGGAGCAAAAGGCCAATCTGAAAGGTACTTAGCAGAAACAGTCAAGAGGCAAAACAAAGCCTTCTACGGTTATACAGCAGAAAAGATAGATGGAGGCATAGACTTCGCCAGGCTGACCAGAGATGTGAAGGTCATGGGAAGCTGGGAAAAGTAGAATAATGAAAGAATCCTTTCACTCTTTACAAAGGATAAGGAAAGCATGGGAAAGGTAATATGCTAACGGCAGAAAAAACAGGGGCAGTAGGTAGATACCAAGACAGAAAGAGAGGATAATGAGAGGAAAATGGGTTTTCTAATCAACAAAAAAGCTGTGGGCCCAAATAGACCAACTCTTAGGGTCCATAAAAATCTATCCAGAGTATTAGCAGATCCAATGATGAAGGTTTTGAACAGATCATTGGCTAGTGTGAAACAGCCTAGGGACTGCACTACCCTTGCACAATAAACTCACAAAGCTATAACCCTGTTAGCTTAATAGAAGAGGTAGTGAAAGTCATGCGATGCGAAAATGTCAGCGGGAAAGGCTGCAGGCTTTTCTAAAGGACAACAGTCTCCAGAACAATCTGGATGGTTCCATGTCTAAAATAATCTTTTAGTCAGACTGGATCCACTTTTATGACTGCTTTCTTGGTGAATTTAAAAAGGGAATACCAGAAAATGTGGCACACATGGGCTTTGGGAATGCTGTGGACTCTGTCCTGCATAAAATGCTGCTAGTAAAACTAGACCAGTTTGGGAGGTAGGACTAATGCTGAGAAACGTTGTTGTTACATTGTTAAATGGTACAATGCAGAGGGATGTCGTGAAAGGGACAGTGTTAGGAAAAAGCAAAGTAACTAGTGATTTTGCTACAGTATTTGGTCCTAGGTGCAGTTCTCTTCAATATCTAAAAGTTATAGAGAACACAATCAATCTCTTCACTGACTGCACATTAGAGGCAGAGATGTGGAGTGGAAGAAATCAGCTTGGGTTGAATGGGGTGTTAGGTTTGGCTGCAAGCCATTAGTAAGTGCAGAGGAGAAGTAATTGGCAGTTACTGATAAAGTGCAAGTGCACTGTTGGCATTTCTCTAAGAAGCCACAAGTGATATTACAGCTTCTTTAATGAATGCCTTTACCTCATTCGTGCATAGCAAGGAGCTTGACAAACTAAATTTCATACTGGAAGATCTTTTTATTTTCATCTATAAATGTGTTTTTTTTTTCTTGGTTGTCGACTATGGGTTGGGGGGAGTGCAGTCCATGGGATTGTCAAGTTTGCCAGACTACCTAGTTATGTCTCTGGAAGAAAGACTTAAATGAAAGATTTAGAAAGGCTGAAAAGGTGAGCTGAAAGGTGACAATAAGATGCAATGCAGAGAAATGCAAGATACATAACCTGGGTCAAGACAACCTGATGTGAAGTATCTGCTCAGAGGAGTAACAGTACAGGAAAAAATCTGGGAGTGTTGATCATTCCTACACTGGGCAACCAGAGTGAGAATGCATCAGAAATATTCAGCAGAATCTTAAGGTACAGCTTCAGAAGGATACATTCCAGAAACAAAGTGGTAGTACACCCACAACAGTTTGTGATGGTCAAACCACACTTTAAATAATATGTGCAGTTCTTGAGGCTACACAAGGAGATGGACTTCAGGCTGCTGGAAGAACTCCAAAGAAAAGTCACCAGATGGGTGCAGAGGAGAAGGTAAAAGGATATTATATGATATATAGCTTATATATCAAATATAGCTTATATATGATATATAGCTTATATATCAAATATAGTTTTATATAGCTGGCTGTAACCTTCTATAGCTACTTCCCATACAATCTCTCACACTCTGTAAATATTGTAAATAGCTTTTGACTTTCGACTTTAACTGTGTTAATCTGTTAAAATGTATCTGCAAGATACGTTTTCACTAGGGGCAATATTGCTCACGCTTTGTATTACTTGCTATATATTTGTACATGTACTTTTATTTTTATTGGATTACTGTAATCTGTTTCATGGATCTTTTCTCCCAGGGCCCCCACTGAAAACGGGCTCCCTGTGCCCAGTGGACTTACCTGTTTTTTAAACTGGAAATAAATAAATAAATAATAGAGGACCTACAGAGAAATAGGGCACATGATATGGATGTACATGAGCATGTCAGACTGGTGAGATTTTTTTTCCTGAACTGGACTAAGAGCTGTGGGAAAAAGAGACATAGGCAGTGGATTATAGGAGACAACTGCTTCTTGGATCTTAGAAATCAATTATTCACAGAAAGGTCTGTGAACCAATGGAATGAACCACCAGAATAGGAGATAGAGACTGAATACATGGAAATATTCAAGATATGGATGTATATATATATATATATATATATATATATATATATATATATATATATATATATATATGGGTCTAGCTGAAAACACCGACACGCAAAAACACCGACAACGAGATAACTGACGCCACAAAACCGAAAGTTCAAAAACATGAAACTTCATGCCCGACAAACTGCAATCCTGACAATCAACAAAACTAAACAAATACCTTTTCCGTAAAACACACACATAACACAAGCACACCAAAAACCTTACAAACCTACACTAAATCTTACATACACAACTATCTATGCACTAACCTTAACCCAAACCCTAAGGTCCGTCACTATCGCGCACTCACCTAACCCGCCCCTAACCCTAACTTACTTAACCCACCCCTAACCCTAATGTCTGTCACTATCACACACTTACCTTAACTCACCTAACCCACTCCTAACCTTAAAGTCTGTCACTATCGCACACATACCTTACCCATACCCTGACCCTAATGTCCGTCACTATCACACACTTACCTTAACATGTCGGTGTTCTCACCGTCGGAATTTTCAATCGTTGGTCATCTCCGTTGTCGATCTTCCGGTGTCGGTTATCTCATTGTCGGCATCGTCAGCATTCGGTGTTTTCAGGTAGACCCATATATATATATATATATATATATATATATATATATATATATATATATTTAAGTCTACTTCACTTCACTGAAAGCTCATTTCACTAAAACTCATTTGACTGAGCACACTTGACTGAAAGCTCACTTCACTGAAAACTCATTTGACTGAAACTCATTTTGTTGAAAAGTATATGCCCTTTTCCCCATTGTAGTGTGATCCTGATGTTAGTATATATAGTAATGGGGGGCATAGCCCCCCATACTGGGGGTGGGTGGTGGGGGGTGTAGCCCCCCTCACATAGTTTGAGTATATGTTGTCTTCTAAAAAGAGTTATTCATTGGAGCTGTAAGTATCCATGTATATGGATTAAAATGTATAAAATAGGTGGGGGGCTATGGGAGGAAATGCTATGTGCTTTGATTAAGATGACTTTATATAATAATGTATTCCTTTTGATAAGGATTACAACCTGCAGATAGATGGCGTAGCTATGGGCACATCATGTGCCAATAGCTGCACCAATCTTATTATGCTAGTATGGGAGATGGAACATGTATTAGGTAGTATTGTAAGTGGAACATGTATTAGGTAGTATAGGAGATGGAACATATATTAGGTAATATGGGAGATGGAACATGTATTAGGTAGTATGTTAGGCAAATATGTAATTTTCTACAGAAGATTCATGGATGACCTGTTTTTCATATAGGAAGGCACTACCAAGGAATTGTCAGATTTTTATAATTATATTAATACAAGCACAAGCTTTTTTAAACTTTCTGATGACTTGTTTAGATCGGGAGGTTAGTTTTCTAAATGTGTTGGTGAAGGTAGAGGAAGATGGGGCAATAGATACTATGACATATAGAAAACCCTGTTACAAGAACACTTACATTGAAGTAGTATGCACCCACATTTTACTTTTAATAATGTGGCATAGCTATAAGAACATCACGAGTTAATGCTAGTGAGGAAAATTTTAAGAAAGAACTGAGAGCTAGAAGAAAGATTTGTAGCAAGGGGGTATGATAACAAGGAAGTATCTGATAAGTTAGCTGAAGTGAGACAAAGAAGAGGGAATGAAAGAAGGCCATATTTTTCCTCAGATCCACCTGCATGTGTGAATAAGGTAGATGAGCTTAGGTGCAGGGTACCAGTAACATATTCTAAGGACTCTAAAGGTGGAGTTGACATTATTAAAAAACATTGGGGAGTCATGACCACAGTACAGAATTGAAAGCTATAATAGGTGAATGTCCCAGCATAGTTTATAAGAAAAATAAATCTTTAGGTCAGCTACTATGACACCCAAGTATCTTATGGGGTATGACAGCAAGAAACAACATGATTCTTATAAAAATAAAAATAATACTAGACCTTGTTATAACTGCTGTTTTTGCAATTATATAGATCAAGCAGGTGAATTTTTTCACCTAGACCAGAACAAGGTATATCAATTTTCAATGGAGGCAACTTGTAACAACAGCCATGTGGTTTACCTAGCAGTGTGTAAAACCTGCAGTAAATGTAGGTGAAATGGACAGAAAACTGAAAAAAAGGGTAAGAGAACATCTGAATGATATAAGAAATACTATGGTTAGGAATGCATTAGCTAAACATGTAGCAAACACTTCCCCAGAGCATTTATTTAGGTTTCAAGTTATAGATATGGTACAGGAAAGTCTCAGGGGAGGTGATATTAGAAATGAAACAGAGTGCTTAGAAAGCAAATGCATTATTAGATTAAGAGCAGATACAGGGTCAGGTTAATGATAAAGTACCATTGAAACCAATGTTGAAAGCATGTCCTCTTTTTAAATAAGAAAGGAATCTTAACAAACTCCCTTTAAAACCCCCCACCTTTTATATACATTCACTCTTTTTTATACATGTTTACTATTAGTACTGTATATATTTAAAATGTTATCTCTTTAAGAGTTTTACTAGGATGTCATGTGATTTTTTTTCACTTTGTTATTTAATGGGCATTGAGCTATATAGATTTTATGCATCTGATGAAGCAGTTGTAATACTGATAAGCGCTTATGCCTTTGTCTGTGCCCATTTCCTGATTAAACTGTTGCTGGTTTCATTATAGCCTGGGGTTGCTTCATCTTAATTCTGCTAATTGGATTTATTTTTTGGTCCAAGAAGCATTTAATCAGCACACACTGGCATTAATGGACTATCACAAACATGTCTTAAGAAAGAAATATCCAGAACTGGTCTTCAAGCATCTTCTTTCTTTGGCAGTAAAAATATTCTTGAATAAAAACCTTTCCCAACTTGGGAAGGAGGAACTGGTTCTATCACTCATTGAAAAAGTATATGATGAAGGACAGATGGAAATAAGAGTCTGGTGTGGTAGATGAGGAATAACCCCCTGGAACGGAGCACTTTCTTTCTCTGATCTTCAGGTCTTCAGAATGATCTTCAGAACCCCTTTATCTGATACTATTGTTGCCACCAAGAAAACTGGAAATTCAGACTTTCAAGAAGGGAAAAGGGACTGCCAGGGTGGGAGGAGGGAACAAGGTCCCTTAAACAGTCAAACTGATCTGTTGGCATATCCTTGGTTTTGGGGTAGTCTTGAATTATTTTTGGAACACCTCTTCCATTTTTCCAAAACTGGATGAGAGATTACAAAATCCCTTAGAAAATTTGAAAAAGGAGGGCAGAAAAATCAGAGATTCCCGGAATTAACTTACCTTTTTCATTACACTTTTTGGTCACATCTGCAGCAAAGGAACCAAAACGTTAATCTCTGTCTGAATTTAAAATCTTATTATTCACATCCTTTTGTAAGGTTCTGAGAATGCAGACAGGCAAACCTCACTGAAACAGTACCAGGGTCCATAGCCCTGGAAGAAGTATCAACTGAGTCATACACATGCTGTAAACAGAGTTGTGACTAGTAAAATAGAAGGAAATATATAATTTAAAACAGATTTTTCCATACAAGAAATGTCAGCCCAAACCTTTCTCCTACTTCCACTATTAGAATAATCATTACCATGTGAGCCTGACAATTCAAAATTCTAAAAATCAAATTACAGAAACGTGCTATTTTTCCATACCCATCAATTATATTCCAACCCTTATCAGAAATAGTAGGATAGGAATTAACTACCAACAGTAAGGTTAACTAAAGCTACAGCAGATGGGACAGGTTTGGGAGAAGTGTATAAAAACTTAAAAGACTGAGAAACTAATATATATATATATATATATATATATATATATATATATATATATATATATATATATATATATATACATATATTCTATCTCCCTTTTTAGGGGCAACATGCTGACTAGCAGAATTACAGACACAGAAGTGCACATCCTCCAAAGCTGACAGAACATGAGGAACTGGCGCAAGTTCAGGGAATTCCTTCTGTAACTACTTATAGAATTTTGTGAGGGACTGAGAAACCTCAGTGCAGTCCCACAGAAAACACTGGCACATTCTGGAAATAGTCTCAAAGACAGAGGAACCCCCAAAGGGAGAACAAGAAACTGAGCTCTCTTCTGTATCTGAATCAAAAAAAAACAAGGAGAAAGCCATGTATCTAGCCCTTCATCTTCCCAATCAGATTCAGAATCTTGAATCATTTCAGGAAAAAATGTTATTCTTCATTCTTTTACCAGAAAACACTTAAAAAGAAGAATCAGTAGCTTGAATAAAACCTGAGCCATGCCCAATAAACTACTCCTGCCAAAGGAAATGTAAGGAGGAGAATCAGATACATGTTTAGATCTCCGTTTCATTTTGACAGAAAACAAAATCTGGCCTACAGTGTTATAAATGACCACAGCAGCTTACACAGGGATGGGCACAACATTCTGACAAAACAGTGAAGCTTTCCCTGTTTACTCTCCCAAGACTTACAAGAGTAGTTTTCCCTTGTCAACTGAGGGGATCCCAACAGCCAGAGAGGATGTGGCTAACCCCCCAGTCTATAGTGGCTGTAGGTGCCACACCAGAGGGATCCGGGGTAAAAGGTGAGTGGTCTGAGGTACAAGAAAAGGCCACAGCAGAGTCACCCATGTGTGGCTGAGGCAAATTCCTAGCCAGCTGTGATGGCTATTGTTGTTTGCTTAATTTGTTTATTTTGTTGTTGGAAGAAGGACCAAATATGGGATTGGCAGTTTTTTCCATGCTCAGGTTGAAAATGATGGCTTTTTCATGAGGAAAACAAGCAGCAAAAGCCGGTAAAAACTTAAAGTCTTTAAAAGTCACTTATTTTATATAAAAACACAGTAAAATGTACTTCAAAACAATTAGCCAGACCCGAAAAGTAAAATAAACACAGTTTCCCCACAGAAAATTTGTTTTCAAATACTTTCAACATATTTAAACTGACAGAAAAAACAGCATTCTCATTTAAAAGTACAATACAATCTGATGACAGTCCATTTAAACACACAAACTACTACCTTTAAAATAACTTTAATCTTCAAACTTGTAAAGACGTGTTGTTTTAAAATAACTTTCCTAATGAGGAAAGGATTACTAAATAAAGAATTTATATAATGGAAGTTGCTTTTTTCCCTGAAGGGAAGTTGTCTGCCCAGCAAAGTAACAGCACATGCCAACTGTCAATCCTCGAAAGCATCAGAGGAGAATACTCTTCAGCATCCGGAATGCTCTGAATGGCTGCGCGTTCAAATCTGTTTTTTTAGTCATCTCAGCTCAAGCATGTGGAAGTTGCCCTGAAGCTTTGGAAGCTGGCCAGCTGTTATATCCTCTCCAGGATATAACCCAAATAGCTTACGCTACTGCAGAGTGATCCGTATGTAGAACATTTACTTTTTAGCACAAGATTTACAAAACAGATTACTTACTGAGTTACATTTCAATACAGCATTTACACTCATTTCATTTTATAACCAGCATTTACAATTCAGTAACCTCTAGAAATCTGTTTTACTTGACTGCATTCTGTACAAGCATATTGCTAATACCGTTCAATAACTACTATCGTTGTGGTTTTATGTGAATGTTATTTACACAAACTTCTGCAGTGTATACAAAGATACTATTTATTTGTAGCTGTCTCTATATATCCTTCAGGCTGCATTACTGCTGCATATTCTGAGTATTTTCAAATCTGCACACCTCTACTTCTGGGTTGTTATGCATAATAAATGTCTGTTACTAGGGGACTACAGAATGAGAAACAATAATGTCATTGAATAAGCCAGCACATTGCCTGCTTTAGTGATACGTGTTTTAAATATTGTAAAATACTACCCCTGAAGATCAGAATTAGTATTTAAAATCAGTCATGACCCAGTTATGTCTTTCCAAAAGTGTTTGCTTGAGTTAAAGCAGGCATCAGAGTCCTGAGAATTTCAAATATATGGAAGAATTTGTATTCTGTGTTTTATAAACAGGTTCTCACTTTGGCTTTTATCCCACTCTATTGTTTTTAACACACCATCTTTATTAATTATCCAGTCAAAACCAAATAAATAATTTAAGCACATCATTGCTGAATACAGATGCATTTGCACTGTAGTTCATTTTGGTATGTATCACTGAACTGGTTCGGACATCTATAATATTAATATTTAAACATGATCTTAACACAGGTGCCAAATGCAATCCATTCTACTCTTTGATTCAGGTCCATCTATTTAAATTTACATTATCAATTACAGGCAGTTAGTTATATACAACTGGGTATATCCCTGAACAAGCATTCTGTCCATCATATAGCTATTTATCATTATCTGAAAAGTCATGAAAAATGAGCAAATCATCTGGCAGAGCTGGATATGTCCTTTTAACGGCCCGCATGAATAGGCCCTCAAACATATTACAAGAATCTGTCTTTCTTCTCAAATTCTATTGCTTTACCCGCTGTTACCATACCCATGGCCTGTTATAACATACTATACATAGCTAAAAATTATATTTATCCTTTAGCCTCTATATCATGTATTAAACAATTATATTAAACTATTTGTAAACTCTTTTCCTAACATTTTATATAAACAGCCATTACAGAATACAGTCAAGTTTAATTACCACACAAAAAATGTCTACTTGTCATAAGCAATAATCAGTTACATATAGTCTTTAGTGGTACTTCATTTTTGTATCATTACATATATATATGAAAAACAAACAAAAATGTTTGAAACTGGACTCAGGATAAAAAGCGCAATTAATCCCAGAATACTTTCATGCCAGTTAAAGTATGGAGACCTCTTTAGAATAAAAAAAAAAATTCAGATTTTTATACTAGTTAGATTCAAGCATATAATACATATAACCCATCACAAATGTTATAAGTATAAACAAAAAATATAGGTAGATGCTATATACATAACTTATAGATTTACAAATATGTATAAGTTAAAAAAGTAATCAAACAATTCCTACTCTAAATTTCAAGACACTTTTCAAACCGTATCATTAATGCTTGGTGCTTAGCTGCCACAATGGTTCCTTTTTGTTATCAAGCTTTCAGCATCCCCTCAACTGTCACATCAAATGTAATGTCTTATGTAAAAAAAAAATATGTTTAAGTTTTTTTGAAATTGTAGGATGTTTATAAAAGCCATTTCTCATAATTTTATATTTAATATGTTATATATATATAAAATGCCTCTTATCGATCACAGGAGGCCTCATCTACAACACTTTTAGAATTGTAGCTGGCATGTAAATGTGGACCATAGGCCTCATCTGTCTGAACAATTGATATGTAACAAAAAAGATTTTAATCCAGTCAGCTTCCAAGCTAAGCTGCAAGCCTGTGACTGGTCTCCCCTAAAACAATTTCCACTTGAGGAAGCAGTATCCTATTTTAACTCCAAATTCCTATAAATCCTGGAATACCATGCCCCTACTAGATCTATAAGAACTAGAAGTAAAGCCACTTCATGGCTTACCAAAGAGACTAGACAAAAAATTCGATTAAGAAATAAGATCTGGTCTAAATGGAGAAACACTAAAAATCTAATTGACCACCAGAACTATAAACATTTAAGAAATGCCACTAACATATCAATACGCCTTGATAAAAAGAACTACTACTTTAAACTCCAGCACAAACATCAACAAAAACCACAAACTTTCCGGTCAGCTAAAAATAAACTTTTACATCCAGGCCACACCAAGACTCCAACCCCTGCAGGTCTCTCCTTAAACTCTCCCAATGAGATTGCTGATGCTCTCAGTAGTTCTTTACAGAAACTGTACAATCTCTTGCTAACTCCTTACTTCCTGCTAGCTCAACCCTCCCATCCACCCTGACTAGTATACCCCCTACCTTTCATTTAAAGCCAGTTCCTACAGCTGTCATCTTTACCCTACTTACCAAACTTAAACCATGTACCCCCTCATCTGATCTCCTACCAGCTGAATATCTGCAAATTGCAGCAAAAGTACTATCCTAACCTATTTCCATACTTATCAATATAACCATTACCGAAAGCTCTATTCCCATCTCTCTGGAAAAATTCTCACATAATCCCACTTCACGAGAGTGGTAACTTAGCCAAACTTTTGAACTTTCACCCCATTGCCTTACTCTCTCCTCTAGCCAAAGTAATGGACCAATGTATCCACCAACAACTACTTGATCACCTTCTCCAAAATAACCTACTATCAGACTGTCAGCATGGCTTTAGGCCATTCTATAGTAATAATACTGCTCTCTTATCCTTCTCTGATTGCATTAACAAACATCATAACAATAATAAACTCCCTGTTGCACTCTTTATTGACCTTTCTAAAGCCTTTGATATGGTGAACCATCAAATACTTCTAGAAATACTAAAATCATTCTCATTCAGCTCACAGGCACTACAATGGTTCAAGTCCTATTTAGAAAACAGACAGCAAGCTGTCCTCTGGGACAATAACCTTTCCACTCATCTTCCTATTATTCTAGGGGTCCCAACAAGGATCTATCTTGGGACCTCTCCTCTTCTCAACATTCATGAATGATCTACATTTAAATATTCCAAGCCACCTGCATTCAATATGCAGATGATTCTACACTAGTGTACTGCCCCCTCATCTGCTGAGCTTCAAACCATTACTCAAACTGTATTTAACTCAGTGGAGAAATGGTTCCTACAACAATGTCGAACTGTTAAACTGAAACGGAACGCAATAAAAGTCGGCCAAAAAGAGTTAGTGTTATTTATTATAAATTACACTTTCAGCTAGGACAGTGCCTAGCCTTCTTCAGACAAACAGTTAAAATATGGTAGACCAATGCTTTTTATCTAATCAAGTCAGTGATGTCATCAATTAAGCAATGTTGTTAGTAACCATAACAACATATTATCGCAGCCTACTTTTATATAACAAGTTATAACTCATTAACATATAATACAGGAAATGATGAACAAAACCATATATATTCCTATCTCATCTTATGTTTAAAACACACTTATATGTGTGTACATGTTAAAAACTGAACTATACAAATTTAATAACAACATACTCTACTTAAAACACTAAATCAAATTCATACTAAATAAGTCAAATTCATAAAAATACTTATGAATTTCCTGGTTCTCCTTTGTGTGAATATAAGTAGAGTATGTTGTTATTAAATTTGTATAGTTCAGTTTTTAACATGTACACACATATAAGTGTGTTTTAAACATAAGATGAGATAGGAATATATATGGTTTTGTTCATCATTTCCTGTATTATAAGTTAATGAGTTATAACTTGTTATATAAAAGTAGGCTGCGATAATATGTTGTTATGGTTACTAACAACATTGCTTAATTGATGACATCACTGACTTGATTAGATAAAAGGCATTGGTTTACCATATTTTAACTGTTTGTCTGAAGAAGGCTAGGCACTGTCCTAGCTGAAAGTGTAATTTATAATAAATAGCACTAACTCTTTTTGGCCAACTTTTATTGCGTTCCGTTTCAGTTTAACAGTTCGTTGTTTGTGGATTTTTGGTGTTTTGTATCTCCTACAACAATGTCTCCTACTAAATGCCAGAAAAACTAAACTACTACTTTTTACTCCAACACTAAAGTCCTCTCCTATTCATCTCACTGTCAAGGTCAATAATGTTACTATCATTGCACCAGACCCAACTACCAAACTATTAGGCATAACTATTGATCAACATCTTAACTTTGACTCACATATTAACATGACTATCAAAAGTGTTAACAGAAAACTTGGCTCTCTCTACAGAATAAAATCTTTTCTTACCCCTGAAGCCAGAACCGCCATTGCCCATACCCACCTAATCTCTGCCCTCCTCTATACCTCACCCATTTATACCAATCTTTCCAAAAGTAACCTTAATAAACTGGCAACCTCCTATAACAACATTGCCAGATTTGCCACTGGCTCACCATTTAGAACCCACCATTGTCTAAATCTCAAACAGCTTGGATGGCTACAACTGCAAAACCAGCTGCTACTTCAACAACTTAATATCACCCATAAAATACTTTATCAGCCCACCAATACTCCTATTCTCAGTAGCCTAATCTCTCACTATAGTAATCTTACTACCCTTCGCTCAGCAAATAAATTACTAGTAACCATCCAGAAATCCTATAATAAAGCAGGGGACTCCCTCTTCTCTAATTCAGTAAGGAAAATCTGGAACAGGCTTCCCAGCAATCTACAATTACGTTCATCATTACACTCTTCAAAAATCAACTAAAATTACTCCTTAAAACACAATGGCTATGCCCATGCACTAACCCAGATTAAAACTAACTGTATAGCATTACTGTTTTTCACCCTCCTTTAATGACCTAACCTGATTATTAAGCCTCTATTTGGCTTTAATTTTTCAAGTCTTCTATTGTCTGCAAACTGCCCTGTAGTACATACAATTGGAAAATGACCCCTGCTGCAGGCACCTGTATTTCAGCTTTGAATGTATACCATCTGTTTTACTTGAGTGTGTAATTCTGAACAAACTTAATAATTAATGTTAATTTATCTTACTTTTCTTACTCTTCTACATGTCAAAGGTCAACCCCTTAACCTTGACATTGGCTTCTAGAACTACTGTATTGCTAAACCATGTACCCATAATTCTTTTCATGAAGTTTCTACAATGTTAACCTACAGAAATAATGTATTTTAATGTTTTATTTGAGGTTTTTTGTGTCTTTTCATTTTTTGTAATACTGTTATAGTAGCATTGTTTGGAGCTTATCTCCCCGGGCCTCTACTGAAAATGGACATGTATCCAGTTAGACTAACCCAGTCAACAAATGTAAAATAAAAAATAAATAAAAATAAAAAATGTAAGGACCCAATTTAATATACTTAACACTATTTATAAAAACAGTGCTTGTAGGCACAGTTTCCAGTGTGCTCTGTGAATGGCTGCTAAGGTGATATGTTTCAACAACGTTTTCAGCAAAACTCCTTTTCTATATCCAAACTTAGGTTCACTACCAACCTTTTTGTGTTTAATTAGGTAAGTCATCAAGATCTCCTGCTTCTCGTTGAACTTATTTTATCACCACTTGAATCAGTTCTGAATGGCAGTCTGAATGCATTTCCCTTTGTTGCCTGACTAGCTTTTTCATTTCTGTCAGATGCTCCTTTTCTTTTAGGCTGGAGTCAAGTTCTAGGTCTCAGTTCTATTCCTTATTCAAAGGTATCCTCCACCAGTTTAGTATGATATTATCTTCTTACAAATAAATAATTTAATATATATAATTAGTTGATAAACATGTCATCACTCACAGTAAGGGTGGAAAGTCTAATGCCATGTATCACTTTAATATGCTAAAAAAATAAAACACAACTAGAATTCTTTTGCATATAGTTTTTTTTTGATAGTTAAGTGAAAACAAGTAATTTAGGTTCTTTAATGGTATGGATGAGTAAAATGTTCATGCTTCAGTAAGAAATGTTCCACTTTCATTATAAGATAAATGGCAGTCAAAATGGCGGGGACTAGGGTTGCCACCTTTTCAAATGCCAAAAGTGGGACATTTTTGGTACAAACGTCAGATTTTGCCGGCAGAATCATACCCACAGCCAGTGCGAAAGACAAAACTTCACTTGTTTGCCTAAATAAAAGCTTATTCTTGTAGCATTTTAGTTGCTTATTCTGTTTCTTATAACATTTAGGTGTTTCAGATATAGAAAAACTGTTTTATACAACTATTACATAAAATATAGGAAATAATTTTGTCCTAAAATCTCAGGACATTTGCCATTTTTACAGTTTTTTTGCAGGACACAACTGCTCAAAGAGGGACTGCCCCTCGCAAAGTGGGACAGGTGGTAACCCTAGCAGGGACAGGGTAAGGGAGGTACTCAAAGCAGACACCATCAGTCATTATATGCTATGGTGTCACCATATTGTAATTAGTCTAACACTCCCCTAATGGCAAAAGCATGCAAAGCATGAGCTAAAACATTTGTGTATGCTAGGGCATGACTTAACCTCCTAGCTCCTTTGTTGCTAATAGTTCACTTACATACTGCACTAGTGTTGGCTGTAATGCCACATTTACCCTCATCCTTAACCTGAAGAAGGAAAATAAGTCCTCAGTCAATCTACTGTTTTCTCTGCAGATGACAATCCAACTTCCAGTGTTACAAGACATATGCAGGCTTGGAGTTATGGAGGCAAACTTCCTACACTGTGCCAGAATTCTATCCACATTGTGACAAAATGGCAAGAAGAAGAAGGAGTGGAATTAGATGATTTTAGTGATTGAAAAAGTAGTAAGTGAAATGAGAGTTTATAGAAATGATGTGCAAGGTAAGGGGAGCTCAACTAAGATGAAAAAGAAAAATGAATGAGTATTTCTAGATTATGGGGAAGAATCTCGTTGTTCCATTATTTCCGATAAAAAGCAGGCAGATGACAGAACAGTAATCCATGAAGAATAATTGAAATGTGTAGCAGCCTGAAGATAGAAGTGGAAAATTATAAAAGTTTGAAAGAAAGTATGTGACTAGAATAAAACAGCCATTATTAGTGTTTGAAAGCAGCAGGTTTATTCTTCATTGGTTTATTTATTTCCTTCTTTCCTAATAAGTAACTAACAATTTTTTAACTGGTTAGGACATTGAGTATTATTATTATTATTATTATTATTATTATTATTATTATTATTATTATTATGAAAGTTCCAAAACATTACATCGGAATGACTAATTTAAAAATTATTTTTCTTTGTCATTGATAGTGTATAGGTTTAATTTAACACTATTGCAAAACTATTTTGCTAAAGAGATTCTACATATTAAATTACTCATTCAAAAAAGTATAACATTGAAGATATCACAGTTGTATAGTTTTCCAAATCAGTTACTCAGACACTTACTTATGCACTGCAAAATGGTGAGTTAACCTGCATGAATATAGAAAGAACAACAAGGTTGTCCAGAAGGCAACACTCATTCATATGGATGCTACATCATAACTATCATGTTCAGCTAAGCTGTTATTTTTTATTTATTTTTTTGCATTTAGTTGACCAGTGTTAGCCCTAATGAATGATTCCAATGTGGAGACATGTCAAGGACCAAGCATGGCTGCAGTGATGTGGGGCTAACATTACTACCAGGGGAGAGATTAAACCACATTCACCAAAATGTCCTAATGGCTGTCAGAATGATAGCTCCATGTTTTGCTGTCATGGGACATGGAATGAATGGGCTGGGAAAAGCTTTCAATCTATGAGGAATGAATGAGCTAACTAATTACATTGATGTGATGGTCATCAGCAGCAATGCACAAAAAATGCTATAAAAAGGAAAGCTTGATGTGAGAAGAAAATATAAAAAAGAAGAGTAAGCAGATAATATTTTTAGAATGGTAAAATAGATATTCTTCTAAGTTAATGCTAGCTAGGGGGATGCTACATTTTGGGTAGATATAGGAAAATGATGTGAAAATGAAAACTAAATTTACAAAACTTAATAAAAATGACATTTCAGGCAAATTCATGGCAATCAAACTGGATCTGCTAACAAGCAACCAGGCACAGACAACAGCCTCTGCAAACATTACACCTTCAGTCAGAAAAAAAGTGTTAATTATTACATTAAGTTTGTAAACTTTGTGGAGGTACTAATCATTTTGCCAGAATATGTATGAAACAGCTACATGTGCAGTAAAAAGATATTAATGTTTTATACAAAAAAGAACAATGGAAAGCAAAAATACATTGGGTATTACTGAGATACATTCTGTAAAGAGAGTACATGCTACATGCAGTCTATGTAGATTCAATGATGATAAGAGAGTTTTATGCAATTTAAGTTATGAATGAGAGCCAGTGTATGAATTTTGGTCTGAAACACTGTGGATTAAAGGCATTACAATTATGTTTGAATCATAAATCTGTGTAGAATGCAATGTTTTTCCCTTCTCCTACCACCCCCTCACCACCTTTATCTCCCACTGTCTTCCCCTAGCTCACTACCTTGTATCATCCTATTTCTCTTCTCTTCCAAGCCCTACATCTCAAACTACATATTTCTTGTACTCGTATACCTACACTCTTAACATCTCTCTCTCTCTCTCTATGGTACTATCTATAACCATCACAATCTCTCTGTCTCAGTAATCCTACACTTAAACCTTCACTCTCAAACCCCACAAACTAACAACTTATTACCTACAACTATTTATTTACCTTCTTCAAATATAATTCTCCCTTGTATCCTAGACAGACTAACTGTAAACTGCTACTCTATTTATATATTAAACTTTAGTATGTCTATAACTATATGTAATAATGTTTTACGTTAAACAGTATTTTTCTGGACTAGAATAGAATGTAATGTGTAACAAATCTGTAAGTTGTAAAAATATATGTAGTTTATGTGGAGCTTTTCTCCCCAGGCCTCCATTGAAAATAGGTTTCTGACCCAGTCAGACTTTCCAAGTCAACAAATGTCAATCAATCAATCAATACATAAATAAATAAATAATGATACTTATAAAGTACTGTATTCAAAATGTAAAGTATACAAATTTGCATGGATGTTACTGTTATACTTTGGGTACAGATTCAAGCCTCTAGGTCCAATATAGCTGTGTTATGTGTAAACATATAAAATGCAAGCAGTTGTTCTATGTCATAATTTCGCAAACTTAGTCAAAGCAGCCATATATCTTGAATAGTGATTTTGGTGCTACAGCAGACCTGTAAAATAGATTATATGCAGTACAGATGAGAAATTAAGAAATGTTTGTCAGGTTTTATGACAAAAATACAGTATGCAGTCAGAAAGTGCAGTCAATTGATACTGGAGAAACACAGAGGCAGGCTGTGAGATACCAGTTTAAGAATATGTGAGAAGTTGTGCAGAAAATTCACTGAAATATTCATCTTAATGTTTGTGCAATACTAAAGCTAATTCAGTTTCAAGGGCAATCCAATATAGAGCTAAAAATGCAGAATTCGGTGAAAGGTATATGTATTCCAGATTTTTCTGGCAGTCAACTGTTGTTAGCAAATGTATTACTTTTTTTTCAGTGATTAGGACTTCTTTATAGGTACTGAAGCATAATGGTATGGAGCACAGAAGCTGTTGTAATGAATATGGATGATATTCTGAAGACGTATGTTGATCCGTCAGTGGGCTTAGGAAGCCTGCAGGCTGAAGAACATATAAATATAACACAAAAGCATTCCCAGCGATTCCTTACATTGATGAATAGTAGCTGTTGTCCTTAAGGCTGAAATTGAACATAGCAGTCTTACAAGTTTTAGTTAAAAAGAATCAATAGAATGAGTTATTATAATTTTAACAGTTATGCTGCAAGACAAGGTCAAAATGTGCAATGATGCAAAAGGTTTTAAATGGATGAAGAAGGACAATTATCTGCTTTAAACTATTGAATGAGTACAGCAACTGCATTAAACACCAGATTATTTTTAGTGCTAAATGCAAACTAAGGATTTTAACAGATCAAGATGGATGAAGCCAGTTCCAAGTCTTTACATCATTACAGAATCTTGAGGGGAAACTTTTAAGATCTAATCATCAGGGAACAGTAGCAACTTCTGAAGAGTAGCTTATTGGAGTCATAAATAAAACAGAAGATATTCTAGTGTGGTGTACTATGAAATAAGAATATAATAGATGGTTAATCAAATCATGGGACAGACTGAGATCTCAGAGTTTGAAATTCAAACTGAAATGCCATATTAGGAGGATTTCTGTTATAGAAGAACAGACCAATTGTGCATGCATCTAGTACCACTGACAGATGCTCAGACACAGTATGCACAAACTGAGAAAAAATGCTAGCATTAGTCATTGACTTCCCAAATTAACAATTACATTTTTGATTAAAATACTACCATGGAATCTGACCACAACCCACTTCAAAGAACCTTTAAGAAGTGTTTGTGTAAATTTCTTACACATCTGAAAAATTGCTATTGTCATTTCAGAAGTATGACTGCCATGCACAGTACAAGCCATAAAAATATCCACATTGTGAATATGCATTCTTAAATCAGTGCAGCAGAGTACAATAGAGAAGCATCTAGAAGTGATGTGGATGGGCTGCTGCTTTTCAATCAGAACTTCAGTCACTAACCCAAATGACCTTTAGTACAGTTGAAAACTGGCTCCTACAAAGACGTCTTATCGTTAATCCCAAAAAAACAAAAATGCTACTATTTACCCCCACCCGCAGAACCTTCCCACTTAACTTTACTATTACTTCAAATGATGGAACTATAATATCTCCTGAACCAACCACCAAACTACTTGGGGTACTAATAGATAACAACTTGTCCTTTGAACCTCACATTAATAACACCATAAAAATAGTAAACAAGAAACTAGGTTCCCTCTATAGAATAAAACCCTTTCTTACACCTCCAGCCAGGGTTACTATTGCTCGTAACCACCTCATCTCTACCTTGCTCTATGCCTCTCCTATCTATACCAAAATATGTAGAAGTAATCTGAGTAAACTTATATCCTCCTACAACAATATTGCCAGATTTGCAGCTGGGTCCTCCTATGGAACTCATCACTGTATCAATCTGAATCAGTTAGGATGGTTAGAGCTGCCAAATTTAATACTTTTCAATCAATTAATAGTAGCCCGTAAGATCCTGTATTTACCTCAAAATACACCCATACTTACATCCCTAGTCATCCCCTATAATAACCTCAAGACCTTACGCTCAGCTAATAACCTACTTGTACAAATATCAAAATCCAACAACTTAGCTGGTGACACCTTGTTCTCCAATACAGTAGGTAAAGCCTGGAACATCCTCCCAAGCCAGCTAACCTCAATATCCTCTGTCAGCTTATTTAAAAGCAAGCTTAAACCCTACCTCAAATCACACTGGCTATGCCCCTGTGTTAACCCAGACTAAGTACCTAACTATTAACTAGACTCCCACAATTCCTAGCCTCCTATGATCATGATCTTGTGTTGTCTCACTAATTTTTAGTGAGCTTAACCTTCCTTAGGATTTTTTCTCATGTAAATAAGTATATACTGTGGAATGATCAAACACCTTCATATAGTATCACAACCTATGTGTTAAATAACACTAGAAATCCATCCTTGTTTGCTGTTCTTCTATACTCTATCTATTGATCTCTAGTGTTTTTCTTTCTTAGGTTTTTGTGAGACCTTAGTATCTCTTATCATAAATTACTAGGTGTATCTAATTTTGTAATATGTTATAAAGATTTGTACTACACCATTTCTAATACAAATGTATTAGTCTTTTTCATCTATTCTTAAATACATTTTTCCTTTTTCCTACTGAAATATAAAATATATAATCTTAGGCTTGTACTATAATTGTTAAACTTATGTACCAAATTATACTGTTATTGTCTTTGTCTTGACCTTTTATGTTGTTGTAATTTGTGGAGCTTTTCTCCCCAGGCCTCCACTGAAAATGGACATGTATCCAGCTGGACTAGCCCGGTCAACAAATGTAAAATAAATAAAATGGTGTAATATCAGGCAATGACAGCATAAAGGTGCAAGATATGAAACCTTACCCTAGAGATGATTTAGAGCTACAGCTGCTGTGTGATCTCCTGACTGAAAAGTGAAGCTTCAAACAGATAAAGAACATTGTTGAAGAGTCAGATCATTAAACCAGTTATTGTTATTAAAACACTTTTTTGTGTCTGTGTGTGTAGGGGGGGGGGGTAAATTCTCCTTCACCCCATTGTTGGTGGAGGCTTTACTCACTTCAGACCATATTTTCCATTCAGGATAAAGTACCATGTGTGCAAGGGCTAATATAAGGTCATAATATAATTATCACTAATAAGCTACATAACCAAATGCCATTAAACTACAAGTATCCCATCTAGGCATGATAAAATGCAAACAGTGAGCATATAATGTCATGTGCAGGCAAACTATGTCAGCCCACATTGAACAGCTGATTCTGAACTGTGAAATGTATGGCTTGTCCAAAAACTAAAACCATAGTAAAACTGAATTTCTAAACATCCTTCATGCATGGCTAACAGTCTCTGCCTTTGTCCTTGACCTTGCTTCATCAGTTAGAATTGAAATGATAACCCAGTTATAAAATGATTAACCAAATAATCTTTGGTGCAAGAGCTGAGCTGTTTAAGTCAAGAGTACACATACAGCCCCTTGCACAATTCTACTTGCAAACATGTTAGTGGTCACACAAAATAGTCTACAAAATAAAATGATTTGGTTGCAAGCATAGTAAATATTTATAGCAATGGTGTTTATTTGTCAGCTAGTAGATGTGTCTGAGATTCAGAATTTTATTTTGCTGTTACTTGTATATACTTGATGAAAGAAAGACTGAATATCTAATGGATAAACGAAAGCATTCAAACACATGATGAATAAAGCATAAATCCACAATATTTAGCCACTGATGGTGTTACAAAAATAAAGTCATAAATTGTAGCAATGCTTTGAAAATATATAATTAATGACTTTATAAAGAGTTATTTGGATTCAGGTAACATACACAACTACTGGAGGCAGTAAAAAGGCATAGCCGGCCTTAGGCATAGGCCAACTAGATGGCCGCCTAGGATGCTGCTCTAGTAGGGGTACTTTTCCAGTATTTATTTGATGTAGGTAGACCAGGATGGGGGGCACTGGGTGGTATGGTGGGGGTGCCATAGAGCCCTTTTGCCTAGGGCACCAGTTGACCTAAGACTTAACGCTGCTCCTGTTAAGAGGTATCAGACTCCTGTCACATTGTATGAAAGTTATGAAGAGAGTGATTGATAAATGAATATACAGAGTAGTAGAAAGTAAGATGGGAGATGAGCAGTTTAGATTCAGATCAGGATGCAGCACAAACTGACCGGATGTTTGCAGTGAGACTGATAGTTCATTACAGGCCAGAGATGAGGAAAGAGTTGGACTGGGCATTCTTAGACCTGGAGAAAGCATATGACAAGGTCCAAAGAAAGCTGATTTGGGCAGCCTGCAGTGGATTGACACTGGTAGAATTACAAGGACCCATGACTCAAGTACATATAGTGGTCAGTGTCACAGAGGAGTTCCCAGTCAGAGTGGGTGTGCATCAGGGTTCAGCATTGATCCCATTGCTGTTCATACTAGTGATGGACTACATCAGCAAATAGGTTGGAGCGGACAGATCAACAAAGTTGCTATATGCAGACGATGTGTTATTAGAAGCAGGCTCTGAGCAAGAACGTGAGCAAAGGATAGGGGAATGAAATATAAGACTGAAGGCATAATGGATGAAACTGGCTACTGATAAGACAGTTGCAATGGCAGCAAATGGGAGAAATCAGAAAAAGCTAACAAATGAGATAGAAGCGAAAAAAGTGGAACTGGTTAACAGCTTCAAGTATCTGGAAGGGATGGTTGGGGAGAAGGGAAAGAAGAAGAAGTGAGGATACCAGAGCAGAAGCCAAAGTATCTTCAATAGTAGAGAAAGTCAAAGAGAACAGATTATGATGGTTCGGGTATGTGTGCAGAAAAGGAGAAGACAGTCTGGTGAAGATGATTTCAGACAGACAGGAAGAAAGCTAGAGGAAACAATTGTGTCTGGTAAACAGATGGATGGATTGTGTGAGAGAAGACCTGCAACAAGCTAGAGGAAACAATTGTGTCTGGTAAACAGATGGATGGATTGTGTGAGAGAAGACCTGCAACAATCAGGCATGACTGTTAAAGAAGGTAGGAGAGTGATAGTGAACTGAGAATAATGGGGGCCGTTGTCACCCTGACCCCATGAAGAAAAACGGAGAAAAGGAGGTTAACAATGATGATGATGCATGCAGACTAAATTTTACACAATGCCTCTTCAAGGCATCTAAATATCACAAGAAGTACAACACATAAGTATTACACATTTATTTTGGCACACCATCTTGAAAATACTATAGTGGAAGACTATTTTTTTGTGCCCATATTGCTGAAAATAAATTTATATATGAGTGAATAAACTATTGCATTATCCTCCCACAATAATTTAACACAGCATTTAATTATAAAACCTCTTAAAAGGTAGGAACATAAATTGCCAGAAACTATGATAAGAGTACTGCCTTCATGAAATGATCTCCAACAAATGTGTTGGTTAGTTTTTATAAGCATACAGTTACTTTAAACTGCAAACATATTCAATACTTAAAAAACAAGGTATTTAAATTTCTTTTATGTTCAAATTAGCATTTAGGATGAACCATTAACAGGCAAACCCAGCCATACAGAATGAAATAGGGTATTAACTGCTTTATCCATGTTAATAAAGACATTCTCACTGTTTCTCACACCTATTGTTCAATTTCTTTGTCACTGAAAAGTTCTCTGCCTGTCTGTTTATGTCTGGAGTCAAACTATCAAGTTCAACACATGGCATGAATAGCAAAACTAGGCACAGAATAAATCAATGGAAAAAAGAAAGACTTACCCTGCCTTTCGTTACCATATATCGCAATACTTTGCTAAACTGTTGCTTTTCTTTGTTATGCAATTAGCTGCCACATTTTAGTCAAAATGCAGCGTCATTAAATTATTTAAAAACTGTAGGTTTTGTCTAGAGTGCAAGATAAAAAATGTGTTAAATTGCAGAAAATTTGTGGGTGAAATTAAAAAAAATAGCCCCGTGAATTCTAGTGGAAGCAGCATGACTGGCACATGGGGACTTAAGACACATGAATGGAGAAATCAAGCTCCAGGCATCAATTCTTGACAGACAAAATGTGAGGGAGTAGTACATATTTTGTGTGTCTCTGTTGAAACTGTATGTAAAACTGGTTGGCAAATGGCGGCTTCAACTATGCCAGCAGTTTCAATGTTGCCGAGTGGTCTGCTAAGGAATGAAACATTGGTAACTTCCTGAACATTCTTGAATATGTCTCTTTTCAATAATTAATCATTTACAAGTCCAGCTTGAGCAGAATGTCAAGACTGCTGCATGGCTAAATCAACAGAAGTCTTTGTTTTATTTACTTTTTGTTGATCAGGCTTGTCTCATTAGGGCAGTACTTTCTTTTCAGAGGACACTCACACTAATATTCATACTGATTACAGGAAATTTGACCAGGGCACTGGAGAACTTCCCCTACCATTTTTTTTCAATAATTACTAGGGGATCTTTTACATCTACCAAATCAGGCAAATAAAAAGTTGGTTTAATGTCTCATCTGAAGTCTTATTAAGACAATTTTCATGATGGACCTGAGATCAGGGAAGTCTGATATTTTGCAGGTCTTCTCTGTCATCTGGTTGGTTCCTTCTTTTTAAATGATTGAAAAGTTTAGCAGAGGAAGAATGCGGTAGGACTGATTAACAGCTGACATGACCTCACTAGTTCGGGAGGAGGAATGCGGTAGGCCTGATTAACAGCTGGCATGACCTCACTAGTTCTAGCTACTCACTCTACTTATAAACTTCCATTTCTTTTTCTTTGCCCGTTCTCTTACTTACCCTCTAATTCCAAGCTATTGGATTTCAAACTTCCTCTCTTACTTACACGTCTACTTTTTTTTTTCACGTACTCCTATTTATTTATTTATTTTATTTTACATTAGATTACCGGGAAAGTCCAACTGGGCATAGATCCCATTTTCAGCGGAGACCCAGGGAGAAAAGCTCCACAAAGATTAGTACAGCAAATACAGTAAAAACAATACACATGTTAATAAAGTACAGTACAGAGTCAAAAGTTAATAAAGTACAGTTTCAAGGCCAAGAAAGATGCAAAAAGTGAATATACAATAAGGAGCACAGTGTGTTACAATAAACAATACAGTTGGAAGGACATTTTGTTCAGTTGTTTGGTTATATTCATCAGTGGCTAATACAGTAAACACACATTGATTAAGAATATAGAAAGGAGTTGTAGCAAGGTTTCATTGAAAGGTTAACGTATGACTATGATATGATTTATGACATCATCCTGTTCATGTTGCATTTGCCTTTCTCTCTTAATATTATTATTCCTTTATTTTGTTTGTGTTATTTGTAAAAATAGCTCAAATCTCTCACTTTGTTGCAAAATCTCAAGTCACAGCCATCACTACTTATAAAACTTTCTGCTATGAATCAGTTTCTAGGCATACTCAAAATTGTTACTTGTAGAGAAATACAGTGCTGGAAAATGTTTTGCCATGTGATGCAATTTGAATGTATTTCTTGCTGTTCATATACTTTAATGTTAAACCTTTGTTTGCATATGCTACCTAAAGCTTCAAGATATTATTGATCAACTTTTATTTCTTCCTTGATTTTATCATATTATTATTATTATTACTATTATTATTATTACTACTACTATTATTATTATTATTACTATTATTATTATTATTATTATTACTGTTATTATTATTACTACTATTATTATTATTATTACTATTATTATTATTATTACTATTATTATTATTATTATTATTACTACTACTACT
Source organism: Protopterus annectens (assembly GCF_019279795.1). Taxonomy (NCBI): domain Eukaryota; kingdom Metazoa; phylum Chordata; order Ceratodontiformes; family Protopteridae; genus Protopterus; species Protopterus annectens. The sequence continues at coordinate 992,549,815 of NC_056747.1, forward strand.
ACTGCTACTGTATTTGAACCTTTCTTCCTGTTCTTCCACTGAAAAGGGGTTATTTGCGCCTAAGCGGACTTACCTGGTAAACCAATGCATATTAAAAAAAAGCCCTAAACAAAAGAAACAGTTGTACCCTTGTTCTAAATGAACTTAGCTTTTTTCTGAAAGAACTAGAAGCAATGCACCTTGCCACTAAAGGGGGGACTGGATTGGCTAGTACAGCTCCAAGTGACAGAAAGCCATTTACAGAGATAGGCACCAGTGGCCACATTCTTGGCCACTGTACTCTCCACACAAAAAAGCAAAAGGCAACACATTACCTTAGTGAAGGTTCATTATTAAAGGCCTTCTCCACAGCCTCCTATGACTACAAGTTATGAAGGATATCCGACATTTTCAGAATTTACTAAGTCATAAAAGTCTGTAAACTAGATATATATAACACAAACAATTAACATTCTTTAGACTGAAAGTGATAGGATAATTAATCCTTACACCACAGCTCGTAGAACCTATGACTGTCTGTAGGAAAAAGAATGGTAGAGTACTCTGGTTCAGAATTTGATAGAAGAGGTAACACAGAAATCTGTTTTGGGCTGCCTTATAATAATAAAAGTCCATTTTGGGTGAACAGTACTAATGGTCTGTGAAAGTCGGATTTTGCATGTTTCTTTCGATTTCATATATCTGAGAAACAACTAATATTAGAACATTTTTGTGAATTTGCATGTCATCTTTTCTTTTTTACCCTTGACAATTGAAGCAAATGTAAAACAAAGCACTCTTCACTCAGCCCTTCACTGACATAGCTTTCCTTTGATCACCAACAGACATAAATTACAGTCAGTGTTCTAGAAGGGCCACACAATTTTAAATATCTTTTTTTTCCTTACTAAGACTTTCCAAATGATCACATTAGCCCACATGCAACCAAATGCTTGCATGCTAACAGTATATCTGGACAACCTCAAAGTTCTAGTGTCAGAATAATGCAATAATCTTTAGAAGCACAATAATTATTTAATTCAGGGAATATAATTAAGTATAGAATAAAATTAGAAAATGTAAATGCAATATTACTAAAGTAGCAAAGAAAATACGAAAGGAAAATGTGATACAACTCCCAACAGATAAGGAAGATTTACAAGCATCTGATAAAATATTAGTTGCTAGTAATGATAAGGATCAACTTTAAATATGCTGATAATTCTACAAGAAGTCAGAAATGTCTGGCAACCTCACTGAGAAAACTGCAAGTATATTTGATAATAGTAATTATTACAATTAATCCAATTAGAATTTGTAACAAAACAAATATAGAAAGCAAAAAAGATTACAATGTATACACTTCTTATGAATTATGTGATGTGGCAAACAAACCTTATGTGCAATTATTTGAATGTTTTGAACTTAACAACACTAAACGCACAGCAGGCCGAGGTAAGGACTGACAGAGAACCGCTCATTAGAAGACTTGGGGCAGGTGTTGAGATTAGTGAAGAGGAAAAAATGGCAGGACATGATGGGTTGCCAGTAGATATATGTATGGATGAGGCATAGAAGTTTGTTGGTTAGTTTAGAGAGTTAAACAAATATGATATCAAAAATGTGCATGGCAGCAGGTAGTCATAGATCTGCAATTATCATAGTGATACCAAAGGTAGGGAAAGGTACACCTCTTACTAGCTTGTGCAAACCCATATCAATCCTTGGTTGTCATTAATAGGTATTTATAATTGTTACTGCAACAAACAGTGAATTGTTCCCAGGCTTATTTGACTTAGATAGGGTTTGTCCCAAATAAGACAAATTGTGCTAATACAATGAAACCAATAGCACTTATTGAGAATGTTACAAGAAAGTGAATGCAATATTGATGCTAACTTTTAATGCAGAGAAGGCCCTTGACAGAGGTGGTGGGGAACATTTGTTTCTGCTAATAAATTAGGTGGGATTTCCAACAAGGCCTGTCAGTCTATTGCAGAAAATCAATGAGGGATTAAGAGCACTTGTTAAGCTAGGGCCATGGTTATCAAGGGAGTTCAACCCTAGCAAGGCTATAAAGCAGGCTTGAGTCTGCACCTCTTACTATTTGTCCTGTATCTGGAGCCATTAGTTGAGACCTTGAGAAAGTCACTGCGATTAGGTTATTATTTGTGTGGTGGGGAATATAAACTATCCTTGTATGTAGGCAATCTATCAGTCTATATTTCTGCCACTGCTAATAATATTGACATGGCTTTTGAGAACCTCCTAAAATTTAGCACATTTTGAAAATATATATGTGAATACAACAGTGATCATTAAGACTAATTATGATCCCATAACTCGCATAGTATACAGTATTTGACAATTAATTTGGGTGGGTAATTGCAGTTGTCATTACCTTTAATATTTCATAACTCTTTGATTAAGATCAGTCTTTTTTTCAGAAAAAAAGTAATCTTGTTTGAATTTTTAGAATGTTTGCAAACACTCATGTGGATTGGTGTGCCTTTGTAAATGTATGCTATTCAGGGTTTGCTCGAAGGTGTTGACTCTACTGCCAAAAGTGAGAGGACTGGGAGATACAGACTTTGAAAAATATGCCAGGGCAGCCCAACTAAAGATAACCTATGGGTGCATATCAAATACATTTAAGACAAAAATAAAAGGAAATTCATCTAATAAAGTTGAGAGGCCGATCTGAGTTTTATACGGAATTGAAAATATATAGGAAGAACACAAGAAAAGAAAACAGAATAGAATGTAATTAGGGCATTAAGGTGGGCATTCATGATGAGTAAGACAGAAAACAGACTAGCAAACATTCTAGTGCTCAAGCTTCTTGAAAGATTTCCCTAAATACTGCAAACAAGTATTGGTTGGGTAAGATTTATTTTCACAGCAGACAAACAGGAGGTGAATAATGCTCATCGTCATCTTTTGGCTGTTCCCATCAGGGGTCGCCACAGCGGATCATCTGTTTCCATTTCTTCCTGTCCTCTGCATCTTGCTCTGTCACACCAACCACCTGCATGTCCTCTCTCACCACATCCATAAACCTTATCTTAGGCCTTCCTCTTTTCCTGTTACCTGGTAGCTTCATTTTAGCATCAATTTATCAATATACTCAGCATCCCTCCTCAGCACATGTCCATACCAACATAATCTTGCCTTTCAGACTTTGTCTCCAAACCTTCCAACTTGGACTGACCATCTAATATACTTATTCCTAATCCTGTCCACCCTTGTCACACCCAGTGCATATCTTAATATCTTTAACTCTGCAACATCCAGCTCTAACTCCTGCCTTTTTGTCAATGCCACCATCTCCAACCCATATAACATAGCTTGTCTCTCTACCCTCTTGTAGACCTTCCCTTCCATTCTTACTGGTACTCGTCTGTCACAAATCACTCCTGACACTCTTCTCCACCCACTCCATCCTGTCTGTACTCTCTTCTTCACCTTTCTTCCACACTCACCATTACTCTGAACTATTGATCCCAAGTATTTAAACTCATCCACCTTCACCACCTCTACTCCCTGCATCCTCACCATTCCCCTATCCTCTCTCTCATTCACACACATATATTCTGTCTTAGTCCTGCTGACCTTCATTCCTCTTCTCTTTATAGCATATCTCCTTCTCTCCAGGGTCTCCTCTACCTGTTCCCTACTCTCACTACAGATCACAATGTCATCTGCAAACTTCATAGTCCACTGGGACTCCTGTCTGATCTCATCTGTCAACTCATCCATCACCATTGCAAATAAGAAAGGGCTCAGAGCTGATTCTTGATGTAATCCCACCTCCACCTTAAATGCATCCATCACTCCTACCGCAGAGCTCACTGCTGTCACACTACCCTCGTACATATCCTGTACCACTCTTACATACTTCTCTGACACTCCCGACGTCCTCATACAATACCACAACTCTTCTCTAGGCACCCTGTCATATGCTTTCTCTAAGTCTACAAAAACACAATGCACCTCCTTCTGACCTTCTCTGTACTTCTCCATCAATACTCTCAGAGCAAACATTGCATCTGTAGTGCTTTTTCCTGGCATGAAACCATACTGCTGATCACTAATCATCATGTCCCTCCTTAACCTAGCTTCCACTACTCTTTTCCATAATTTCAAGCTGTGACTGATCAATTTAATCCCTCTGTAATTATTACAGCTCTGCACATCACCCTTATTCTGAAAAATCGGTACCAAAACACTTTTTCTCCATTCCGCAGGCATCTTCTCACTTTCCAAGATTTCATTAAACAATCTGGTTAGAAAGTGTATAATGATATGATGTAGAAAATGAGGTTGATAGATTTTGAGGAATGGATTTAAATATCTAAATGGGCCAAAATTAAAACGTAGATCATGCCTTAGTAGATTAACTGGATTATAGAAGCAGTGGAGGTAAGTGTGGAGAAAAAGGGATTATAAATATGACATACGATTTTTATGGAAAAGCATCTAGAAGAGCAGAGAAGGGAGAGATGGGGCATGACATATCACAAAATCAATGGTTTCAAGTTCTGTTGGCATACAGATATGCCACAAAGTTAAATAGAACCTATTTCTTTGTTGGCAGTATCTTCTTAAGTACTTCATACACAATTTAAGTTAGCAAGGATGCTTCAAGGAGTGAACACTAGTTGCTGGAGATGTGAAGAAGGAGTCCAGGGGGACTGGACTATTATGTTTTGTTTTTCTCCTACGCTAGATATATGTAAAAAAGAAAATGAGGACATGATATGACAGGTCTGCAGGCCTGATCTGAAACAGGCCCCAAGTCTTTTTGTGATTCCAGTACTAGACAGAGGATGATGAGCTCTTATATGACTGTTATTTTTGTGTCTGATAGTGAGCAAGAAAGCCATGACAAAAAGAAAGACTAGAGAGTTGACTACAGGGACACAGGTAAAATGAGAAATGGATTTACATTAAAGAACTAAAAGTGATTCAGAAGAAAGGGAGATCCAAAATTCTGAATAAATTGGCCCCTTGAACATTAACAATGGAGGCTGAAAACACTGGGTATAGAGGAACCATTGCAGTTTGTAGCTATATGCAGCAGCTTGGGGGATGAGACAAATATTCATATGAAAATCCCCGCAATCAATAGATATTTATCTCTTATCAGCAAGTCAGGGTACTATATTTTTAACTAGCATAATTGATTTTTTTATATTTTTTGATAAAAAAAATGCTTTTTCGCTGTTTCTCTTATTGATTTTTGGTGTTTCCAGTTGAAAGTTTAGTAAATGCATTACTATAAAAAATGTCTTAAATAATATGGACAAAGGTTTATTCACAGGGGCTGGTTTGAGATGTGCTTCAGTTTACTGAACTACCCCTTGCTCCTTAAGGGTCAATTTAAGTTAGATTTCAGAAACAGTATTATTAAATGATTCAGATATTGCTTAGCTGGCCATACTTATCAAATGTCCAGATTTTCACAGAATATCAAGATTTTTGACTCATATCTTTGGTCTATTTTTCATAAAATTGTGTTTTTTCTGGCAAATCATGGAGGAACAAAGTCAGAAAATAATGACATTTTGGACTTTATACCCATCGGAAAATTCATGTTAATGCAAAGCCTGTTATTCTATCAACTTTCTAAGTTTTTAAGAGCAATATTTAAAACTTTTCCATTTTTTCAGCCTTTGCCCCCTTCCATTATTTATGTCTTTGTCTGCATTTCTTACTCTAAGAGGTTGAGAGCTGTGTAGCTGACAGATGAATTTGAGTTCACTGCATTCCTTCCATTTCTAAAATATCATTATGAAAACTGTGATTTTCCAAGGTTTTATTCACAGACTTATTCTTTTCTTGCTCTTTACTACTGACCTTCCTGTTGTTCTTCCTACTTTATAGGATCATAGGCTATTACTAGGCTAATGGCACAAAAGTCTTTACAAGCTTAGCCAATAATACCCAGGATATGACATTATTATATCTTAATTCCCCAGATATGGGATGGTGTAGTGTCAGGGTAGTGGGTCTTTTGGTTTTGGAGCCCTGAATCACTTTACACACTGCCTCTATCCTTAAGCGACATGGACAGTACACCATCAGTGAATTTATGGCTCCCTATCCATTTATCTAAAATCTTTTTGAAGAGAGTGAGGGAAAGGCTTTGTTTTATGAAGATGGGAGGTAGCCTTTGGAATACCTATCTCTCCATCAAGTTCAGTTAGAGTCTCAAATAAGGTACAGGGCCAATGAATTCATAACTTTGTATAATTTTACTTGCAAATATGCAATATATTTTTCAAGTCTGGATCAGAGAATGCCTTGTAGGTCAAACATAAGTCACCTCTCAATAAGCAATTTGATATGGAGTAAAGGAATAGGGCCTTTAGTCAGTCTGCATTGGACATATGTCTTACTCTTTGTATTTTTTTTTTAGTGAGAAACCTCTAGGGCCACTCCAATTGGTGTAAATGTCTGGTTAGGTGCATGCAGAAGGGATAATTGTACTCAGTTATGGACCTGATGAGGGCTGAGTACACTGGCACTATGACTTCCTTTGATCTTGATGCCAAGCCTTTACTTATAAGTTGAGCTACACAGAAGGATTTCCTCACTATATTAGCTACCTGGTGATCAAAGTTTAGGTTACTATCTAGCTATCTGTGCTCCTAGGTCCTTCACTACTGGGTCTACTTTTAGGGGGGTGCTATCAATATTATAATTTACAGTGATATCTGATTTACCAAAAGGTATGATTATGCATTTTTTATTATTTAGTTTAGACCATGGTTTTGGCACCAGTCGTTTCTCATTTTAGGCCTGTGCCAGCATCATTTGGGGATTCAGTGACTGCTCCCAGTTTACAATCATCAGCAAACTTGATGAGCTAGTGACCCCCCCCCCCCCCAACACTGTTCTTCACTTCAGAGAAGGCTATAACAATCAGTAGGAAACCCAGCAATGAGTCCTGTGTGGCACTACTAGTAACAGATTTCGTATCAGAGGGCAATTCACCTACCCGAAAAACATGTGTCCTGTCAGTGAGCTAGTTTACTATCCATATGACAATGTAGGGTTTTATGCCTAATTCAGTAAATTTATCTATGACCCCGGAGTCAAGGATGGTGTTGAAAGCTTTGGCCAGTTCTAGATAAGTGGCGTATACTGTTTTACCCTTATCCATGTCTCTGGTGACTTTCTTGAAGAAGTCCACCAAATTGACCAGGCAAGACCTCCATTTGACAAAGCCAGATTAGGTATGAGCCAGTGTTTGGAGAGTTCCTATGTCATTATTGATCAGGTCCATGATAATTCTCTCCATGGCCTTGCAGATAAGACTGGTCAAGCTTATGGGTCTGTAGTTTCCTGGGCCAGTTGATGTTTCCCCCTTATGCAAAGGGACAACTATTGCTGTCTTCTAGTCCTCGGGACAAAGCCCCTATGGAGGCTGTAGTTAAAGAGGGTTTTTAGTGGCCTTGATAGATTCTGTTTTAAGCTATTTAAGAAGCATCCTGGAATGTTGTCAAGACCCATGGAGGTTGTGTTTTTGGCTTTAGAAAGTGCAGTAAGGACTTATTCCCTTTTAATGACCGGAATAGGAATTGGGTGTGGTAGGAGGTTATGGAGAGAGTTTGAATAGAACTTGTTGGCCAGCAGGTTTGCTGTAGTTTCAGGCTGGGTGTAAGTGTTGCCATTCATGATTAACTATGCACACTGCTGAGTGTTTCCCCTGAGGTCACAAACATAATTAAAAAAGCCTTATGGTTATCTTTCACCTGGGACACCACATTTGCTTGATAGTTTGCTTTGGCAAATTTGACCAGCTCTCTAACTTGCTTATTTACACAGGTTTAAACATGTTCTATGTGTTGATGACCTAATTTTATTTAACAAAGGGATCAATGCCTCAGATTTGCGGATAACTTTGCAAAAAGAACTCCTTAACCTCTGTCCTTGCTTTAACAAACTCAAACTCAACATTCATTTGGACATTACAGCTCAGTGATTTCATAATATAACTCCCTAACCACTGAAAAATAATTAGGGTCACAACATTTTTATATCAATTCCAATAAAATCTGGGAATATTACTTGGTTCCACTCTTACACTTTATAGTTATCCGGAAGTTGTAATCATCATGCTACTTTAATACAGTTTAAATACACTCAGAAAAGTTATCAGCCATGTGACCCATGACCCTCGTAGAGCTAATGTCACATGTATCCATATGCCAAAGCTGTAACACAACATTCTAGTTATTGATGTAAGCAATACATACAAAAGAAACATATTTCAAGGACTCTAAATAAAATCTATAATTTTGTTCAGCTTTCATACCAATGTATATACCATTGTCTTATTCTTAAATTTATCAGTACTGTCCCAATAACATGATAAGCAACATTCCTCATAGCTATTAGCACGTATAAATTATTCTACTGTGACTTCAGGCCTCCTCCGGTGTAAAATTTACCTGTTATCTCAACTCATTTCACTCTCAGATTTCACCTGCCGGGCTCTATTAACCTGTAAACACCTTTATTGGCATTACATTCTACTGAAAGCTCTTTCTTAAACATTCTGTGGCAGTTTGGAAGTATAGGCCCACCTGATACCTGAAACCATCCTAGTTTTATTCTTTTTAGTAAAACTTAACTGAATCATTTTATTACAATATCACAATTTAACTGTTTCAAGATAAACTCTGTTTAAATCTGCTTTGCCTAAAACACACTTGTTTTGTTGTTTCCATTTGTCCACTTTGATTTAGCAGAAGTAGGCACATACAATACAAATGTTCACTATATACAATGAACGGACTATTCATTCACTCATTTGACTTTTTCAAACCACTTTAATCATTTCCAAGCATTGGGTTTACACTCTATATATTGTATAAATTATTTTAATGTCATGTCTCTCCTTCTATCAGATAAGCGTATCCTTCAATTTACTATCATTATTTTCTTTTTCTTATTTGTTGGTGTTGATACTTCTTTAGTTCTTTAATTGATTTATAATGGTTAATAAAGTAACATGGATCTGTAAACTTAACCATTGACTTCTGCCATTCATATATTTTCTGTTTACTTCTCTTTCATTTGGTATTTTTGCCTTTGACCTTGGTCCTAACTGAAGGGGGTTGTTTGACTTACCCATTTATCTGGTTAACAATGAATAGGTTCATAGGTAGGTACTAGGCTATCTGCCCAAGGGCATCTATAAGGCTAGCCAGAATGTGTTGGCTTTCGCCACCCCCTTAGATTAGTTCCCCTGTGCCTCAGTCCAGCAGAGCCATTAGTTCCCTGTGGCTCTGTCCAGCAGAGCCACTGTAGTGATCCCCAGGATAAATTTTCTGTTTCCCATCCACTCATCAAGGTTTCTCTTGAAGAGTGTTAGTGAGGGGCTCTACCTAATGTAGACTGGAATCCTGTTCCAAAGTATGGGGAGTCTCTGGGACAGGAATCTATCCCTCCAGCAGATCCTATTTATCATTGTGGTGAGGTTTAGATCCATAGAGCATGTGGCTATTGGGGATTTGTTTTTTTTTTAGGTGGAGCATGTCCATCAATTCTGGGTTGGACATGGCCTTGTATGTCAGGCAGAGATCACCTCTGAGTAAGCGGTATGCAACTGAGTACAGCTGGAGTTTCTTCAGTCGGGCTACATAGGCCATATATTTGAGGCCAGTAATCCTCTTGTGAGGTACTTCTGTGGTCTTTCCAGCTGTTGCAAGTATCTTGTAAGGTACATCCCAAATGGGGCATTGTACTCTATGATGAGTCTGATGAGTGATGAGTAGAGGGGCACAATAACCTCCTTTGTTCTAGATACGAACCCTCTTGTGATTAGGTGGGCCACATAAAAGGATTTTCTAACCACCTTGGCAATATGATTATCAAAGGAGAGATTACTATCTACTTAGGTCCCCAGATCCCTTATTACATTTTCTGTATTTAGGGGACTAACATGTATGTGGTAGTTTGGGGGTACTTTGTTTTTTCCAAAGGGGACGACTATGAACTTCTTGGCATTTAACTTGAGGCCATGATTTTGACACCACTTATCCATCTCAGTGAGACCCTTCTGTCTATATCAGCTGGAGAGTCAATTATGGCCCCCAGTTTGCAGTCGTCTGCGAACTTGGTCAGCCATAGTCCTCCTGTGCTTGCCTGTACCTCTGAGAAGTATATACCGAACAGGAGGGGTCCCAGGACTGAGCCTTGGGGGGTGCCACTTGTAACTGGTTTAGAGTCAGACCTAGACCCTGCAACTCTCACTGTGTGGGTTCTATCCGTGAGCCAATTGGCAACCCATCTCGTGAAGTAGGGGTTTATGTTTAGGCTTGTGAGCTTGTCTATAATGCCAGAATGGGGAATGGTGTCGAAAGCCCTTGCAAGGTCTAGGTAGGCTGTGTGGACCTCCTTTTCCTTGTCTAAAGCCTTGGTAACTGTCTCAAAGAAGTCCACCAGGTTTAGGAGGCATGATCTGCCCTTAACAAAGCCAAACTGGGAAGGGTCCAATGCTTGAAGGTTCCCTATGTCTCTGTTAATGAATTCCATGATGATGCGCTCCATAGCCTTGCAGACCAGGCTAGTCAGGCTTATAGGGTGATAGTTCCCGGGGTTTGTTGTGGCTCCACCTTTTTGGAGTTGGATAACTACTCTATAGGTATGTAGCCTGTAGAGAAGCTAAGTTTGAACAGTGTGTTTAGGTGAGGGATTAGTTCATTTTGGAGCTCGTGTAAGACACAGCCTGGGATACTGTCTGATCCCATTGAAGCTGTATTTTTGGCTTTGGATATGGCTGTTTTACCCTGTGTGTCAGTGATTGCCAGGGCACTACATTCTTCTGGTATGGTTATGGGCCCTTTAGGGGGTAAGAGGGGAGTGAAATTTGCACCAAACCTGTCTGCCAGAATGTTGGCAATATCAGTTGGTTCAGTGTATTTTGTGCAATTCTGCACTAACTCAGAGCAGATCTGAGAGTTTACACTTAGGTTCTTGACATAGCTAAAGAATGCTTTGTGGTTATCTTTGGCATCCTTGGCAATTTTTCTTTCGAAGCTAGCCTTGGATGATTTTATGAGGGATTGTAGTTTCTTGCTGATACTGATCAGGGATGTCTTTCCTTCTTGGGATTTTACTCTTTTCTGCACTAGTTTCCTCCTTCTATTGTATAGCTTGTTTATGGCAGGGATCCACAAGACTGGTTTCCTTTTCTTGGAGGAGTGAGTCTTGGTTTTCTTTAGGATAGCATGATCCATGCATTCTTGCAGGTGCTCATAGAGTGCCTTTGTAAGGGATTCAGCAGCTTGGACAGTGTTGTTCTTTAGCATGGAGGATGTGAACCTTTCCACCTTGGTCTTAAGTAACGTGAAGATTGGTTTTGAAAAGTTTTTCACAGTGGTTTCCTTGATTGGGGGTGGGGGCAGAATATGGATACCCAGAGTGATTAGTCTATGGTCTGATCTAACCAGCATAGGTTTGACCTCCGGTGTAGAACACCGGTCGCACATGTTGGTGATGACCAGGTCCAATATGTTGTCACCTCTGGTGGGGGTGTTGACCAATTGATCCAGGGTATTCGAGTTTATAAATTCTAGGAAACGTTGGGCAAGGGAGTTAGTACTTGAGTAGTTCTCCCAGTTAATATTCAGGTAATTAAAATCACCCAATATTAGGGCATTTGGTAGGACCTTCATATTTTCCAGTGTCTCCAGAAATGCAGAATGGGGGTCCTGGGTCATGGTGGATGATCTGTAGCAAGCTAGAATTCGAATTGCAGTTTTGCCCATTGTTAGTTGCACATGGATGATCTCTGAGGCATTGTGCTGTGCCACTAACCTGGAGGTGTGGGTAGTCACTCCTGTAGCAGTGCATTATTCGGCAGGGACAAAGCCTGAGGCGAGGCTGTGATTGAACAAGGCACACAGGTGAGGTGCCAGTTCACTCTGTAGTTCACATAAAACACAACCATGGATAGTGTCAGGTCCCATATATGGGTCTATATTAGAATATCGAAAGATGTAAACACCGAATGTTTAAATGTCGAACTGTATTCAGTGAAAGCTGAAAATATTGAAGCAACAGAAAAACAAATTTTTTCCTAAGGAAAGAATTTGGTTGTCCATTTCTGTTGCTTCGGTATTTTCAGCACTGTGGTGGAAAGTTACGGGTTGGGTTCAGGTAAGTGTGCGATTGAGTGTGGATTAGGTTAGTTAGGGTTAGGGTGCGGGTTAGGTATGTGTGCGATTATGTGGATGTGAGGGTTAGGGTGGGTTCGGTGAGTTAGGGTTAGGGCGCGGGTTAGGTATATGTGCGATTGTGTGGATGTGAGGGTTAGGGTGGGTTAGGTGAGTTAGGGTTAGGGCACAGGTCAGGTAAGTGTGCGATTGTGTAGATGTGAGCGTTAGGGAGGGGTAGGTGAGTTAGGGTTAGGGTGCGGGTGAGTGTGCGATAGTGACGGACCTTAGGGTTAGGGTTTGGGTTAAGGTAAGTGGATAGTTAGTGGTGTGAGTGTATAGTTTAGTGTAGGGTTAGGTGTAAGATTTTAGGTGTGTGTGTGTGGATTGCTGTTTGTTTGGTGTGCTTGTGTTGTGTGTATGTGTTTTGGAACAGCAAATTTTTTCCCTAGGAAAAAATTTGCTGTTCTGTATGTTCGTTGTTTTCAGCTTTCGCTGAATACAGTTCAACATTTAAACATTTGGTGTTTATATCTTTCGATATTCTAATATAGACCCCCCCCCATAGACACTATTCTTGGCCTTGGACAGTGCTGTTTTAACCTGTGCAGCAGTAATACTGGCTGCCTGGCAATCTACTGGTATTGTGATTGGTCCTTTGTGGGGGAGAGGGGGGTAAAGTTGGCACTGAATCTGTCGGCCAGTATACTGGCAATATCTGTTGGCTTGGTTTAGGATGTACCATTATGCAGGAGCTCAGAGCAAATCTGGGTATTGCTGTGGAAATTCTTTACATAACTATAGAAGGCCTTGTGGTTGTCTTCACTACCTGCTGCAATTCTGTTTTCATACCTAGCTTTAGAGAATTTGATGAGGGATCTCAACTTTTTGTTGAGGCAAATAAGGGAAGATAAGGGAGTTTTTCCAGTCTTGGGACTTCACCTTGTTCCACATCAGTTTCCTCCTTCTGTTGTAGAGTTTGTTTAGGGCAGGGGACCACCAGATTGGCTTCCTTTTTTGGAGGAGAGTGCCTTGGTTCTATTGGGTATGGTGAGAGCCATGCATTTGTGTACATGCTTGTATAGTGCATTGGTGTATGATTCTGCAATCACGCAACTGTTCTCCATTTGCATAGGTGCCGTGAAGTTAGGCACCTCTGTTTTTAGGATCCCAAAGTTAGCTTTGGAGATGTTTTTCATGGTGGTTACCTTTGCTGGGGGGGGGGGTGATGTGGATTTCCAAGGTGATTAGTTTGTGGTCAGATCTAACCAGGGAGGAGCTGACTATTGGTGTAGAGCAATGGTCGCCCATGTTAGTAATGACCAGGTCAAGGATGTTGCTATCTCTAGTGGGGGTAAGAACGAGCTGGTCCAGGGCACTGGAATTAATGAACTCCAGGAAACGTTGGGCAAGTGTATTGGTACATGAATAGTTTACCCAGTTAATGGAGGGGTAGTTGAAGTCGCCTAGTAAGAGAGTGTTAGGTTGGACCCTAATATTCTCCAGGGTGCTTAGGAACGTGGAGTGCAAGTCTTGGGATATGGTTGGGGACCCATAGCAGGCTACAACCTGGATTAAACAATTGTGACTTATTTCAAGCATGCTTATAACTACAACATTAGAATGCACACAAACAGTGCAGGTGCTGTGGATAACAGACACCATGAGTTATTTAATCTGACTTCCAAACGATAAAGGACAGACTTTGTAAAATGCCTTCCCTAATAAGATGCTATTCTTAAAGAAATTCTGTATCATACTGTATCTTCCCTTTTTTACAGAAAAATAAACATAGCAGTAATATGTATTCAAGTCATGTACTTATGTTATTGGTCAGCTAAGCGCCTCAAAACCAAAAACTTACTTTTTCCCATCCTTCTGTCTTGAGAGTTAATCTAGATTGTGCTTAAACTTATTTAAACCATCAATGTACCTGACTGGCAAGCCTCTCAAGTACCAAGATTTTCAGAGAATGTATAGATTTTTGCCTAAGCATAAAATATGTGACTTTCTGACATATTCCTGAGGACTGAAATCACTTAATGATGACAGACATCTGAATTTCTGACTTCATACTCTTTGGAAAATGCATTCTAATGAAAAACCTGTTATTCTGACAACTTTCTAAATTTATAATTTATAGAGTAATATTTAAAAAGAAATGTCACTAATTTTTGGCCTTTGTTCCCCATCATTTATGGCTTTGTCCAGATTTGTTGTGCTAAGAGATTAATAGGTATGCAAGTGTCTGACTTACTTATAGATCTTAAACTGATGTTCTGATGGGATATCTGCATTTCAGTTTGGCATGACCTTGCATCTGCTGTTATAACAGGTCAAGTTACTTCTTAGCACTGTGAGATATTTTTGTATGAGTAATGTTTTTTTTAAATTCTAGACTGTTGCATAGCTCTTGCACATCTTTTATACTCTCTCAAGCTGCAATGATTCCTCATGCTTAGATACATTCCCTTTTATTGCTATTATATTGTGAATCTTATTTTCTTTAAAAGCAAATGTATTTAATATCTTTAAGGTTTTTTCCCCCTGCAACATGCTGAAAAATGTCAATCTGTGCCTTTCCATGCTTGGCTATTCTATTTGCAATAAGAAAACAATTAAACTTCTAGATTCATGTTTTTAACTTAACTGCTAAACTGACTTTCAGAAACAGTACTCCTGATTGCTGCATTTGGGCTATTATTCCACAAAAGAAATAAATAGTCTGAGCTCTTCTCAATAGTTATGCTAGTGAGAAAGAATTGTGATGTTACATCAGAATAAACAAACAAATGCCGAACTCTAGATTATGTCTGTTTCTGACTTCCCAGTTCCACAATGAATGGGAAATGTCTATCCTTACTCATGCCCTATCTTAGATAACTTTTATAGTGTACATCAGAGTACACACAAACGAAATGGATACCATGCAGACAGTAGCAGCCTTCATAAGGTTTGTATTTTGACTACAAAGTGCTGAAGGTGAGATTTTGTACATTCCCTAATAACACTGGATCGTATTCTTAAAAGAATACTAGCATATACAATACTGTCCGTATCTGTATGGGTTTCCACGCTCCTTTCAGAAACACCCTAGTTGTCTACAGGGAAGTGCTTACAGGTGAGCATATGCATATTCTTCACTGCATCATTTCTAGTTCACTTAACAAATGTATTAAGTAAACGGTGAAAAGGATTAATTAGTTAGAAAACATAGTAAGCAGAAAAGATAATAAGAATATGGAGAAGTGGCAGAACTGGGGAACAATAGAAAAACTGTAAAGAGAAGTGAAAATCAGCATAGGCAAAGACTAGTGTTAAAATAGATAATAAATGCAAAGGGAAGCATGTATAGGAAAGGCAAACTGTGGGTGTGCGTGTGTGGGGAGGGGGTTAAGTAGTCCTTGAAGTACCAAAGAGGTTTGGGGTGGCACAAAAATTTCTTCAGCGGTTGTTTTGGTAAGTAATGGACACTTGAATAGTGAACAGGACTTGAGGAAAGTACTGCAATATATATGGGAAACTGAAATGCAGTGTTAAGTCCTGAAGATGCAAAAAGGTCCACTGGTAGCCTATTCAGCAATGTTAAGTAGTTATGTGGCAAGTTACATGAAGGTTATGGGGTTAGTGGATGCCACTTACAACAGGGCAGTTCATGTTTTACCTTCTTCTCACTGAGGTATCACTCATTATCTAGGAATGATAGGATTTATATGTCCATGGAACATACATTTTTATTTGGTAGACTAACTCCTCTCTTGATTGTAATTGGCCCTTCTTGATAAAGAAGGTGCCATCAGATGGAGGGTATTGTCAAGGAGTGAATGGTCATAAGACTCAGTGGTCTTGGAATAAATGTGCAGATCTGTGAATAACATCCAATCATGCACCATGAACTCCAAGAGGCAGTAACATTGACTGTTAGAAGACATGAGCACTGACACCAAGCTGCATATTATTTGCACTAAGTAGGGTTGGTTTAGGGTTGGGAGTAACGATCTGTGTGATGTCAAATTTAGTATCATAAACTGGGATCAGGCAGATTAAGCCATTATAAGCTGGAAAATCATATGGCTAGTATGCACACAGGAACTTTGGAGGCTAGAGGGAAAAGCTTTTGAGAAGTAAGTTGGAAGAATTAAATGACAGACAAAGAAGGGCAGACACCACTAGTTAGGATGAAATTTTTAAAATGTATTCTCAAAATGGAGAGGTAGAGGAGACATTAGACAAGAAATGGGAATTTTTAAAAGCAGGGAATTAATAATTTTTATTTCCAAAATACCTGAGGCTACCAAAAGAGGCTAGCATTGATGTTAAGGCAATAGAAAGCTGTAAAATCAACACTGCAGTTTAATTTGACAGGTTCTAGGATGTCTTTGATATGCCTGATGGCGAAAAATGAAGGATTTAGGCAATATTAAATGACTCAGTATAACTCAGAATAAGAAGATAAGTGGGCCAGGATGAGGTTGTGGGACATATGGACCAGATAGGCATAAGAAACTTACAGGACTGGCAGACAGAGGTTACTCACCCCAACAGGACTCTATGAATTAGAGAAAAAATGCTTCAGGGAAAACACTGGTATGTAACAGTCTCCTAGTAGAGTATCAGAAAGCACTGGGAGGCCATGGAAAATAAGACCTGTAAAACAGTTTAGTGCAGTATTATTAGAAGAAATAGGCTCCAGAGGTGAGGAGAGCAGCAGTGATAGTTGTGATAGCAAAGGAAAGGAAGGTACATAGTTTGCCACCCTCCTACACATGTTCATAATAATGCCAAGTCCTGATTGCTAACTATTAATATCAATACTGGCCCACAGGATATGAAGATATATTATGGAGTTGATTCATATGGATCTCTATGGGTCTGATGGAGTGAAAGGTGGCAAACATGAAATAATATTTTGAAGACGTCCTTTATTATAGATGATATGCCAAAATTTAAAGGTAGACTGGTGGTGGTAAGTCTGGATACTGAAAAGGTGTTTTATAGGGTCGAGTGACTGTACTTAGAAGTACTGAGAAAGTTCAATTTTACATATAGATTTATAGAGACACATTTCAAACTGTATGAAGAATCCTAAGCTAGAATTAGGTAAATGACAAGTTTTCAGAACCAATAGGCTTAATCAGGGGAATACATTAGGGATGCCCACTTCTCCAATTTTTTTGTACTGCATATTGAATTACTGGTCATGGTGCCTCAATAGTCAAGTATACAAAGACATAGGGTAGGAAAGAGAGCGAGAGATAAAGGTGGTGTATGTTTATACAGATGACATTCTAATATACGTGGCAGGCCTACAAAATAATTTGGAGCTACAGTTGGAGGAACTAGAAGGGTTTAATTCTATCTCAGGATACAAAATAAATGTACAAATATAGCCAAAATAAGAGCATTGGTGGTAAATTATGTGCATTCAGATTATCTCCATACTAAGCATCCTCACTTGTGAAGTTGACGCTATGGTTTTGATGTAAGTTAATTATGTCAGCAGCTAAAATAAACACAGATTTTTTAACAAGATAAAAGAGAAGGTTAAAGGATAGAAAATGACTGCATTGGAGCTGGACCAAACAGTTCAGGTGGTTAACTTCTGTGTATTACCACTACTGTACATTGCATTACCAATGGACCTCCATGACTATATCAGGAGATGTGTGAAGAATCTGACTGCAACATGTTTTGTAGGATAACAGAGCTGATGTGGCATAAGATGATATTGTAGAAGGAAAAGGAGGAGGAGTGACATTAGACTTATATGTAAAATGTAAACATAGACACCACATGACTGAATGTATTCTTTCTTGTACACATAATAGAATATAAGGGTGTTTGCAAAATGATATTGTTATTGACCAATATAAGAAAGATACAGGGTTTTTAAATTACAATTTTGGGATTATATGAAAGGTCCCATTTTACCATATGGTTGCCAAAACAGAGCTTTGGGGGTATTTAAGAAGACTCTCAAACATAAGAAAGTCATCCTACGGAAGACCTTGCCCTCCAATAGAGAATTTCAAAGAGGGAAATTACATGAACAGAATACTATTGCAAAGGAGACCTAAGTAGTCCCAAGTGATATACTGAGAACAAGTAAAAGGGGGATACTTTGCTCCCTGGGTTCAAATTGGAGAGACAGGTACAGGCAGGAGGTGGGGTGGCTACATGAATACAGCATTATAACAGTAATTGCTAGGGAGATTAGAACTCTGAATTTGCTGCAGGACTTGTAGTTTTAGATGCTTTTATTGTTATCTGAAGCTGGGTGTGAGGGCTTCACTTGAAAGCGGCTTATAGACAGAAACTACAAGACAAGACACTAAGTGAGTGCAATATGGGGTTTAATAGCAAACTTAGTAAAAGCCTGGATAAGAGTGATTGGTACTTCGATAACAGAGAATGGCTGGTTGGCCACATTTTGACTAATGAGATATACCACAAATCTTTGCATGGAAGTCTCTGCAGAAATATTTTTTATATGCCAGAAAGACTAAATAACATGTTTCTGCTGGCTTCAGGAGATTGTTAACATTGTAAAGCGGAAAAAAGGGAAATGAATACACAGTTTTTGAAACTGCAGTAAGTTGTCTGTTTGGGGAAGCATTCTAGGGAATTTTGAGGGATAGTTTTACCCCACCAGTGGCACTATTCCAGCAGATAATCTTATTAAGATATGATAAGGTGATAAGGAAGTTTAGTTGTCAAGATCTAATTTGAAGCTAATATTTCTGATTATGCTGGCCACCGAAATGGTGATCATTAGGAAATGTTAGATGAGAGAATCATGACAGATAGCTGAGGTTAAAAGCACTCCGTAAGAAATTTGTAAATATGAAAATAAAGATCTAGTTGGGAATGTTTGGATGAGAACTGAATGGAAGTGGCACCAGTGAGGGAATTCTTGTTTTGGGAGAGTTAAAAGCAGGGATAATATGTGGGTAAGAAAGGCAGATCTAGGTCTTTTAGCACCTTGAAGAGCATGGAAATTTATCTTTACAAGGTGAGGGTAGGACTGATTAGTAACTGTCAGGTAAGTCTGTGTTGTGGGAGGTACAAAAGGGCATGGAAGAATTCAGGCACTCCTAGTAAATATCAGAGATTATGTGTGCTAAATAGGGCTAAATAGGGCACAAAGAAAGTATTAAAACTAAAGAGGTTAGAAGTATAGTGGGTGACTGAAGATTTTATGTAATACATTGAATGCTATAAAAGATCAACAATTATTTTGTGTTTGTTTAATTAGAGAAAAGTGATGCATTTGTGAACTCAATTGTTAGCAGCATTAATGCTATTTACTCCTGCGATCAAACTTTGTCGGTTTACTTTATTGTATATTATAGACATTTAATAACATTTTTTTTTTCTTAAAAAAATAATTCAGTAGCTATATTAAGGAACAAAATAAATTTCACCATGATAGTTGGGTACTGGAAAGGGGGTGGAGATTGACTGTAATTCCAGTAGACAGTAGATAAAATACTAAAATTATTATTTTTGCTATACATATTTAAATGGTAATGAGAGATTAGGGTGACAACATGGACGATCAGTGCTTAGAGAAGACGTATGAGGATCTCTGATAACTTTAAGGAGATATAGCACACTTCAGAATATCTGTCTCCTCAGGGAGTTGGTAGAGAAAGATGGGTGTATTATTTACAAACCTATACAGTCCCTCCTTAAGAACAGATATCTTACCCCACAAATGGACAATAGTATTAATGGTGTCTCGCAGAAATATGGCTCTAACATGGGCAACTGTTGACTGACAGTTTCACTTCTGCCCCAATTATGGAGAAGATACTAGATTGTTGGATGGAGTGCTTCCTTTAAGTCATCTCTGTTGTAGATCATTAAACATATTATAAATGCAGTATGAGGTCTTAGTCTGTAGCAGGAACCAGTGACCCTATACAGTGCCATATAAGTGTTAATCCAAAAAAATGTATAGCTTTGTGTATTTAAGGGGGACAAAATGAAAATCTGCACTGCAGTATTTAGAGGTAGCATTAGGATGAATAGAGGAGCAAGACATTTAGGAGCTTTAATTACCATCAAGTTTTGAATTACGCAGTGTAATATGACAGGCCAGTGTTGAATTCTGCACAATGCTAAGATGCATGGACAGGTGATATAACTCATAAGATGGCAAGGTCATCCTTCCAGTGAGCAAAGAATTGATAAGGACACAAAAGAAATACTATGTTCTGTTCAGGTATCCATACAGAAGATAGAAAATTAGGTTAGCAAAGAAAATAAAATGGAGAATTACTGAAATGGAAAAGGGAATGGATGGACTGGAGTAAGCAGAATGAACAAGAAGGGCTTCTATTTGCCTACAGGAGTAGCTTACACAATATGAGATTTAAAATGGACTTTCCACATTGCCAGGGGTTTGCTGTAAGGTTCACATGTAAAGCAGAAAGTCAGTGGAATAAGAATGGGCATAGATGACTTAGGAAGGGGAGCAATTTAAAGCAAATCAGAGGAAATATTATTTCATAGAAAAGATAGTAGATACCTGGAATGAACTTCATTGGAAATTATATAATATAATATAGATTAACAGAGATAAATAAGGTGCTTGAAAAAGAAAATATGACACTGTGGGAAGAAGGGTACTCCTGTATCTTACTATTAGATTATATATGCACTTGATACTGAAGACTTATGTCGGGGGGCTGCCTGTAATTTCCAGCAGCAACTAGGGTATAAAGACTACTGGTTTCAGAGATTAGAGAAGTCACTGGAGTTACAGTTTTGATGGTTCCCTATCGAAATGTTGACCCTTGTAATGTTGAATGCAGACACTCCAAAAGAAAATTATTGAAAATGTAAGAGAAGAGCAAGTTTCAAACATCATTCTTCTCCTTTAAACTTGTTTTTTTTTCTGGGGAGGGGGGGCAAGCCCCACTGCACCCCTCACATTTATATATACCAACTCCAAGGCTGTACATACCTCAGCAAAACAGGAATGTTCGGAAAAATGGCCTTCTCAAACTTAATATATACAAGTCTATTTTTTTGGCCATTTCATTTCAGATGGTTACCATCCTTACATCTCATTTGGAAGATGTATTCATAGTGGAACCAATTATCAGTCCTCAGGATATTACAAACACTCAAATGGCTGATGCACTTATTTTATTTGTATTTGTTTATTTACACTTTGTTAACCAGATAAATAAATTGGCCCAGGGGATCTTTTTATCTACAATCCAGACAACAATGTTATAGGTTCATAGGTTCAAAGGTAGGTACTAGGCTATCGGCCTAAGGGCCCTAAGTAAGCCTAGCCAACAAGGTTCCCTGGCTTATGCCAACCAAGAAAGTTAATTACCTGTGCCCCTGTCGAGCAGAGCCACAGAAGTGTTCCCCGGGGTGTATTTCCTATTTCCCATCCACTCATTAAGATTTTTTCTTGAAGAGTGCTAATGTGGAACTTTGCTTGACATAAATGGATAGCTTGTTCCAGAGTATAGGAAGTCTCTGGGACAGGAATCTATCCCTCCTGCATGTCCTGTTTATTGTGGTGACAAGGTTTAGGTCCCTAGAGCACGTAGCTCGGAGGGATTGAGATTTCTTTAGGTGTAGCATGTCTAAAAGCTCTGGGGTTAACATAGCTTTACATGTCAGGCAGAGATCTCCTTGGAAAAGGCAATATGCTACAGAGTAAAGCTGGAGTTTTTTGAGATGGTCAGTGCAGGGCATATGTTTGAGTCCAGTAATCCTCTTTGTGAGGTACTTCTGTGACCTTTCCAGCTGCTGCAGATGTCTTGTGAGGTACATTCCAAAAGGGGCATTGTACTCTATAATGGGTCTAAATTAAGGGGTGTCCAACCTTTTGGCTTGCTGGGGCCGCATTGAGTGAACAGAAATGGTCTTGGGGCCGCATATAAAATATATCATATAGTTAACTCTTTTGTTGCTCCGGAAGACCACAGTCGACCTCCTGCCTGTACTGTAGGTGCATTTGAACAATGAATAAATGTAATAAATGCCTAATATTTGCCTTAAAATTCTAATTATCATTCTAATTCTAATTTTCCAATCTAACAGTTAGCTTTAACATCTTAGTTTATATATATATATATATATATATATATATATATATATATATATATATAAATAAATTTTTTTTTTTTACAAATAAACAGATATTCACTACAGCGCTAGCATTTCTCACTGATAAAACCATTCCAGCAGTCCAACTACGTAAAATGTCAACATCAGCAGTCCTACAATACTATAATCCACAAAAATAACCCAACAAGATTGCAGCAAAGTGAAGAATTCACATTACTGACTTAATAAAACAATTCTGAATAAGCTACAAGAGGGTCTCAGCCAAACAAATAACTGGTGCCAGCAATATGGCCTCAAGCTAAATGCCAAAAAATGCATAATTATCTCATTTGAGTAGAGTGATATCCCCACAAATTAGCACATTAATAACAATGTTGTAAGCAAGCAATAAGTTGAATGGTACTTGGGCACCCAGGTTGATAGAAACCT
The DNA here is from genome assembly GCF_019279795.1 of Protopterus annectens. NCBI lineage: Eukaryota > Metazoa > Chordata > Ceratodontiformes > Protopteridae > Protopterus > Protopterus annectens. Next base: position 992,572,491 of record NC_056747.1, read on the forward strand.
GACTTTTGACCACCACATTGTCAGGAAAGATTTTTACATGGCCCACGTCATTAGTAAGGGTATCTCATCCAGGGACAAGGAGGTCATAACATCCCTGTATTCTTCCTTTACAAGAGCCATTATTGAGTGCAATGCCCCTTTTTGGCATGTGCCTTAGCAAAACACCCTGCCAAAAGAAAGACTACAGCAATTTCTGACAAAAAAGGTCAAAGGACTAAGTTCAAGTTATCCAAACAGACTAAAAAGCATCTTTCTTTCCTCTGTCTCTCACTGGCCCCTATACATTTCATCACTGGCTTGCTTTCCATGCTAAGAAAGATCCATCCTTAAGAGACTTCCTCTACCTCAGAAATACTGGTTATACTTAAAATGCTCTCTACAAAGACCACAGCCTTCACTGCAACATACACATGCCACTTTGTATGGACAGATGCTTGACACAAAACCTTCATCTTCTGTAAAACGCTCCTCTCATTATCAAACAATATAGTTCAGCAACACGACAACTGGATGGCTGGATGGATAGCCATAAATGTACTCCTTGAGTAAGTGGCATAGCCTTCATCAAACCTGATGGAAAATCCACATGCTAACCTTTCCCAGCTGGATGGCTAAGATCTAATATTGGTTACTCAAGTCTCCTTGCCCAAGAAGAGGGGCCTGTTTAACTAAGAATTCCATTTGCAAAAATATATTCAGTATACATATTAAATCTCTCTCTTACACACACACACACACACACACACACACACACACACACACACACACACACACACACACACACACACACACACACACACACAAGCCCCTATTTGTAAAATAGGCAACCTCAGTAATCACATGACACTCACTCACTGAATGAAATTGTCTGGAAGTCAAAATATCTGAAAAAAATATCATAATAGAGATGGATTCATCCATGCAATTTCCCATCACCAAAAGTACCATCAGTAAATCAACAAACAACTACTCGGCAAAAAGTAAATCAACAAGAAAACCATAAATTCTCTAAGATAATGCTACATACTGGTCTGGTGTAAACATATAACTTGTGTCAATCCCCAGGTTAATCCATACCAAAAGATTGTTTCAGAGCTTCAGCTGTGTACAAAGAGCTTTCTCCTGAAAACTTAAATCATTGATATTTGCCTTGCTGTAATTATAACTGTAAAAAAATGTTTTTAAGTTTATTCTGTATCTCAATGATTCTCACTGTTACGAGATGTAATCTCTGCATATTGTATGAGTACTACATCCATGATTTGCTGTCTCTCTCTCTTATGTATTGTATTATATTGTTTTGTGTTACTTTTGGAGCTTTTCTCCCCGGGCCTCCGTTGAAAATGGACCTGTGTCCAGTCAGACTTTCCCGGTAAACAAATGTAAAATAAAATAAATAAAAATAAACTTCCCTCCAATCTAAAGCCATTTGACATTCAGACATTTTAATTTGTACAAAAGTTACTCACAGACTGATGGTTTACTGAGCTGTAATGCTGACCTTCGCTTTTGAAAAAAAACAAATTCTCAGACTTTGTCAATAGCTCAAAGTGTAGAGAGGATTATTTATTTATTATATATTTATTTATTTTTGGAAAACATCTTTAAAACTGTTAAATTGATTACACACCCAGAAACACAGAAAAGTTATTGTGATATGTAAACCACAGACTGCTGCAAGAAGTCAAAGTCACATTAGCACTCTATGCTTATGTCCGAACAGATGAATCATACCTGTCAATTCCAAAAGAAGTAAAGTAGCTTAATAAGAAGGTTATTTGCAATGTTACATGACAGTTTATATTGGAAATAAGCAGAGATATTAAAAAGGCTCTGTTTTTCACAATTATGCCGAAAAGTCTTCCAAGGTAAATACAACTTCTGATTTAGTATGGAACCATACCTCTCAACCTCAGAGCAAGAAGCCTGGACAAAGCGAAAAATAAAAGTGGGACACAGGCCCAGAAATAGTTATGCATCACAGACACCATTGAAACAACTGTAGCTGCAAACATTATACATCATTTATAATCTTTCTATCCCATCATTGTCAGTTAAACATTATATGGCTCATTCAGTCCTGCCTTCTTTTGCAACAAAGAAAACCATGCTTTGAAATGACAAATGCTTTAAAAATAATAAATAAAACATATTGCATCAACATCCTGCAACTTCCTACCTGCAAGCATCCACAGAGCTTTCACTGAAACTAGGGTTGCTTGTTTCCCCAAAATGACAGCTCTCCCCAATTAAGTCTAATGGTATATAATCTACCAGTATCTGGGCTACCTGAAATAAATTCAATTATGGCCTGTAAATTGAAAGTTTGTTTGTTTGTGTCTTTCGGCTTTTCCCGGTTAGGGGTCGCCACAGCGGAACTCCGGTCCGCTAATGATTGGCAGTTGATTTTTACGTACCGACTTGACAGGCCTGATGCACAACCTTCAACGAAGGTACGCCCATTCACGCATGTCTCCACGCAGAAGATGCTGTAGCTGAGAATTGAACCAGACAGCGTCTTACTGTGAGGCGACAACGCTACCGCAGCACCACCACCGTGGGTTGGCCTGTAAATTGAAAGTACACTTTGTTTAATTAAACTATATTTCTAAGCCCACTTACTATATTTTTTCAGTAACATCCCAATTTCCATTCCCAGGTCACTTTACAAGACATTGGCAGTGGTAGACTTGGCGTCCTTCGGAACTCCACAGGCCCACGCTAATACTGCTAGCGTTGTCCATTAAATATAAATATCCATCCACTGTAAATGGCAAGAAGCTATGTCTTAAAAAATCTACTTTTGGCATGCGTACCCAAGTATCAGGTTTTGAAACAAAGAAACATATTCTCCATGGTCCATAAGTCTCTGTCTTTAATAATTATCTACTGTTGCAGCACTCCCAACACATAAACACACACATACACACTAAAACCCCCAACATTTAAAAAATGACATTGTGCCCACTTGATTTGCCAGTATTGATGATCCGCCAAAGTTATGCTTACTGTTGTCCAATCTACCACTGCTTAGAACCCACCAATGAAAAAACAGTACTAGGTGCTTTTTTGTTTGTCTGAAAAAACAGTACAACTTTATATACTACAGTCCCACATAGTCAGTCCACTACTGACCCATTAACCCTAGGCCGCTGTCTCATTCTTACTCCCTGGAACTGCATTACCTTGGATGACTACTTTTATTTCCTAAGCAAAAGACACAAATTGGAAGATGACGCAAAAATCCAGACATTCTTTGAAAATCCATACAGTTAAGAGGTATGAGTTCATGTTCAATACAACACTCTCCCTGTCAGGAAAGCCACAATTTAATGAAAGTGTACCTTTAATGTACGATATATTTGTGAGGTAACTTGTCTGTGTTCAGTAGGAAGAGTGATCATTGTTAGCCTCTTTGTGCATGCGTCTCTCTCTGTCATGCACACATGTGCACACATACACACACACACTCTTCTTCTAATTTCACGCACACAATTCTGCTTTCATGCATGCACTCACTCACTCCTTACCTATTAAAACAGGTAAATGCTGTCCCTTTCAAAGGCAACAGCAGCAAATCCATACGAGTCCCTCTTCAGTGAAAACACACACACACACACACACACACACACACACACACACACACACACACACACACACACACACACACACACAAACACACACACACACACACACACACACACTGACTGTTCAGTGCAAAATAATGGCATAAACACACTGACCCTTTTTTGGCTCAAAAACAAAACTAGAAGGGTGCTTTGGCACATGCGCACACCGACATTAGAGTTACAGGTCACGGGAGCAAAAAACACAAAACAAAAAAAGTGTTTTGGGGCATGTGTACATCAATGTTGCAGTTAGAGGTTGAGGGCCGCATGGAAGAGCTCTGAGGGCCGCATGCGGCCCGTGGGCCGCAGGTTGGACACATCTGGATGAGTGCCGAGTAGAGGGGGACAATGACGTCTTCTTTCCTGAATGAGAACCCTTTTGTGAGGAGGTGTGCCACATAGAAGGATTTTTACTGTGGTGATGTGATTATCAAAGGAGAGACTACTGTCCACCTGGGTCCCAAGGTCTCTTATCACACATTCGGTGTTAAGTAGACTGCTGTTTATGTGGTAGTTCATGGTTACAGAGTTTTTACCAAAGGGGATGACAATGCACTTTTTGGCATTGAGCTTGAGGCCATGCCTCTGATACCATACATCTGTCTCAGTGAGGCCCTTCTGTAGGATGTCCACATCATTTGGGGACTTGACTATGGCTCCTAGTTTGCAGTCATCTGTGAACTTCATTAGCCAGAGGCCTTCTGTGTTAGCCTGTACTTCAGAGAAGTAGATGCCAAACATGAGAGGTCCCAGGACTGAACCCTGTGGTACTCCACTTGTCACTGGTTTGAAGACAGATTTGGAGTCTGTAACTTTTACAGTGTGGGTTCTATCAATGAGCCAGTTGGCAACCCATCTTGTGATGTAGGGATTTATACCTAGTTTAGTGAGTTTAGCTATAATTCCAGAACAGGGGATGGTGTCAAAAGCTTTGGTGAGGTCAAGATAGGCTGTGTGAACTACATCACCCTTGTCTACGGCTTTGATGACTGCCTCAAAGAAGTGGATCAGGTTCAGAAGGCATGATCTGCCATTCACAAACCTGAAATGTGTGAGGTCCAGAGTTTGGAGGTTACCAATGTCTTTGTTTATGAGTTCCATGATGATACATTCCATGGCTTTGCAGACCAGGCTCATCAGGCTAATAGGACGATAATTCCCGGGATCAGTGGTGGCTCTCCCTTTGTGGAGTGGAATAACTGTTGCTGCGTGCCATTCAGTGGGCAAAGTCTGATGTGAGACTATGATTGAATATGGTGCTTAGGTGGGTAGTCAGTTCATTCGGAAGTTCATGTAAAACGCAGCCTGGGATGTTGTCCGGTCCCATGGATGCTGTGTTTTTGGTTTTAGAGAGTGCAGCTTTTACCTGCATAGATGTGATTACAGGGACTCTGCATTCTTTCTGTATAGATATGGGCCCTTTAGGGGGTGAGAGGGGGGTAAAGTTAGCACTGAACCTATCTGCCAGGATGTTGGCAATATCAGTTGGTTCTGTAATTTTCGTGCCGTTGTGCTGTAACTCAGAGCAGATCTGGGTGTTGCCATTGAGATTCTTGACATAGCTATAGAATGCTTTGTGGTTGCCCTTAGAATCAGTGGGGATTTTGTTTTCGTAGCTAGCTTTGGAAGATCTTATAAGGGATCTCAGCTTCTTACTGAGCCTGACCAGGGAGCTCCTCCACTCATGGAATAACTAGTAAGAAATGTAGTAAAAACATATGACATTAAAGCATTTGAAAAAGACTACCTGTACAGTACGTAGACAAGGTGTGACAGCGGAAATGTAAAACTTTAAACAACATTTACAAGAATGCATACATTATAACATGCTTAAATACAGTATACACTTAATTGTGCTATTCCTTTGAAAGAAAATGAAGCAAACTACTGAATCAGCTAAGTATTTCACGATTAAAGAGACAGGTGATACAATTCTGGGTGTGTTACTGTGCAGCTTACCAAAGCTTTATATGTGTGCATCACATCTTAAAAAGGGACAATGTGTATGACACAGTTGAAACTCATGATCAGATGTGATTGACTCAGAAGTCAGTCAGTATGACCATGTAGAATCATACCTCTCAGCTGTCTAGATTGTCACAGAATTTCCTGATTTGTGTCTCATATTTTTGGTATGTTCCTCCTAAAATGTGTGGTTTTCTGGGAAATGACTGAGAACTTATCTGTGAATTTGACAGCATTCTGTGCATGGATCAGATCTGATTACATATACGAAGACTGATGAGCAATATTTTTGGGCCTTTGTGTCTCACTGTTTTAGGCTCTGTGCAGATTTATTGTGCTACAAGGTTGACATGCATGGATAGAATTATACCTCGGAGTAAGTCTTCTCATCTGACTCATCTTTGTTGGCATCATAGGATTTTCACAGAAAAACTGTGAACATACCTCTCAATTCTACAGATTTTTGCTTCATATTTTTGGTCTGTTCCTCATAAAATTGTGGTTTTCTCGCAAAACATTGAAGGTTGAAGCCTGAAAAATAATGACAGAGATTTGAGGTTCAGCCTTCATACCCTTCAGAAAATTAATGCTCATGCAAGAACCAGTTGTTCTATCAAATTTCTAAGATTCAAAGCTCAATATTTAAAAAGTGTCCCTATTTTGGGGCTTTTTCCCCCCATTATTTATGGCTTTGTCCAGATTTCTTGCTCTAAGAAGTTGAGAGGTATGTGTGAACATTTTTTTAAACACCGTTATTGAATTATCACTTGTGACACATGCAAATTTGCATCTATACAAAAGTAATCAAATTGTACTAAATTAACATTAACAAGCATTAAACTTCACATATATTGCTATATATCATATAACCTAAGCAACATTACATAAATTATTCAATTCCTGTCCTTTTTTTAAACATGGAGCATCTTTATTAAACCATCACTTATGGCATAAACAATCATACATTTATATAAATGAAAACAAACCATACAGACACAATCCTAGTTGCAAGAATTTTACATCACAAACCACTTATTCACTCCCAGTTGCAAACAGTAGTGAACATTTCTGAGTTGTAGAAGTATCTCATGTATAAGCTTTAGTCAATGAGATACTTTCCCTTACTATCACCAGTTTGAATGTAAACTTCCCTCCCTCAATTTACATCTGACTTGATGTCATGCTGCGGTTTCAGTCTGATCATGACACAGTTCCCTTGCTCTCTATTTGAACATTAATGATATTGAATGAATGCATTAGTGAACTATCCCACTCTCTGAATGTTGGTATCTTCTTATCGTGCATTCAATTCTATACTTGCTGTTGTTGGAAATAACTCTTGAGTATATGCAAGAGTAAGACTGGCATTGATGATGTGGCGTTCACTATGTCACATGTGATGAAGGAATGAATAGCAGACTAGCTATCTAAAGGTCTACATGGATGAAATATATTTAGTATTTTGGGATCAGTTCCCCTGTACCGGAGAGGAATTCCCTGCTGTAGCAGCATACCATAACAGAGGCAAAGAGGGTGATATGGGTTGCCTGCAAATGCAACTTGCCTGTCTAATAAAAGCACATCTAGATGCCACAGTGGTATGCATAGAATGTTCTACATACATGACCCTTCTACGGTCATAGCATTCTAAATAGAAAATCCAAACTGGTCACAGATAATGACTTACCAACATCCACCTTTTACCTTGTCTGTCTGGACGATACCAGGCAGAATTAAGGACTTAATGGATCCATATGGAGGGCTAAATTATCAGGGCATGGAAAATAACAAAACAAATAATAATAATAATAATAATAGTAATATGAGCAGCATATAATTTTCTTTATTACTGGACATCTGTTGCACTATGTAACAAGATTTATTAATTTTCTCCTGTTGCTTTTACATCTCTGAATCTAACAGTGCTCTATGTGTGTGTGTGTGGATCAGAATCGTTTATATATATGGATGATTTGCTCTTAATGGTACAGGTTATGGCAAAAAAGTTCCATTGTTTCAGTCTAGATTCCTGATCATTAATTAAATAAAAATAGGAATATTGCATAAGGATATATAAAGGGTATAAATAGACTTATTCCCTGGACGTTGTGCTACATATGTTATTTGCCTTAATGATGGTATTACTGAATCATAGAAAGTTAAAGGCCACTGAGCCTTGGGACAATTGCACCTTGCCATTTACCACACTAGATTATACATCTCCTTCCACAGAGGGCTATGCTAGTCAGATCTGGCATTAATTTATGAATTTCCATCCAATTGTCTAGGTCTCGTTTAATTGAATATAGTATGTCACACTGCTTTGCCTCCCCAACTTGTTTTATTCATGTTTCATTGGTGTGTTGGAGCAAGTTTAGACCCCCTGTTCTTGTATTTATAGAAGTAATTGATTTGAGAAAGTATAAGAGATCTTGGACTACTGGGTCCCTGATTGCTCAGAAGGCTAAGCATGGTACAGGTCTCCTCTGAGGAAGCCGTAAGTCACAGAAAGAGAGACAGTGCTATATCTACAATAAGTTTACAGGTCTTCATAAAGTATTTAGTAAAACCCTTCTGCAGGCAGGAGATGAGTATCATATGTACTACTGACACCCCTTCTAATTCCTTTTAGGAGAAGCAGACAGAGAGGAAGGAAGACTTACAGAACAATTCATTTTTTGTGACTGTACTTCTGACTAAAACAAAATACATCTGGAATCCTTACTCCATTATCAGGATTTTATTGTACTCATTATATGAAAAGAGCTCATATGATTTTGTTTTTGAGTCAGAGCTGAGGCTCAATGCTGGAATATATGGGAGTTCCAGAAGTGTCATATTCCATGAATTAAACATGAAATAAGTAACCCATGTATCCTAGTACTGCACATTCCACAAGGTGGCAGGATGCACTGTATCAGATAAAACATTCTGGTGGGAGCATAGTATAAACCATTCAGTGCAAATAAATTAACAGGGGTGAAAGCAACAAGAATAAGAATACAGTGAAGATAATGAAGGGTACAAATGAGCAATTAAAGAGCAGTTTGTTATTTTGAAATAGCAGAAGCCTAGATGACAAAATAGCACTAATTGTCTTTATTTATGCAAGAAGGTGTAGGTGATGCATCCTAAACTGAAGCATGTGCAGTGATAACAAGGTACAGGTATACGCTGATTATCTGGATGTAGGATGTACAAATGGGACTGTGGGACGAAGAATGGTATTGGAATGACAATTTGGACAATATAGTGTCACTGATGAATTGATTAATAACGGTGAGCAAATATGCTGGCTCTGTGATGTATAGGGATGAATCCCTCAGTGGAACACAGACTACCTAATTTAAATAGTGGATTGGATACTGTCAGAACTGGCCACGGAGGATGAGAGTGAAAAGCATATGCTGACTTGTCCATTCTTGGGGTAGAGAAATGGTAGTCCCATTTGGCCAAATTGCCCCATGAAAGCAGAGGCTTGCAAGACAACAATGGTCACAAGACTGGGGACATTTGCTTGACTTCAGAGTCTGTTACTATAGGCCTTAAAGGCATATGTGGGAGCAAGGATATTATAGGGAGGGCGTGGAATGCCCCCAGGGTGTTGCCTATTCGTATGTCAGCCATCAGGGGTGAAGTTCGGCGGTACCTCACTCAAAACCCTTGATAGGTACCTGCATGACAGCCCCTGAGGAAGGGAGGGCTATTGGTCAATAAATGTTGAATGAAGACTGATGTATTAGCCTTGTGGTTGTAGGGGAATACCTGAAGAGCTGGGTATCACTAGTCAGGAAATGTACAGTACACACAAATCAACATGATAAAATCATCCAAGACGAGCTTTGAAAGAAAAATTGCCAAGGACTTCAAAGATAATCACAAGGCATTCTTTAGCTATGTCAAGAATCTAAGTGGCAATGCTCAGATCTGCTCGGAGTTAGTGCAGAATGACACAAAATTCACTGAACCGACCGATATCGCCAACATCTTGGCAGACAGGTTCTGCACAAACTTCACCCCCTCTCACCCCCAAAAGGGCCCATAACCATACCAGAAGAATGTAAAGTCCCTGAAATCACAGACACTCAGGTTAAAACAGCCCTCTCCAAAGCCAAAAGCACAGCATCAATGGGACTGGACGGTGTCTCAGGCTGCATCCTACACAAGCTCAAAGACGAACTAACCCCTCACCTAAACACACTGTTCAAACTCAGCCTCTCCACAGGCTACGTACCCATAAAGGGTGCACAGCAATGGTTATTCTGCTCCACAAAGGTGAAGCCACAACAGACCCCAGGAACTATCGCCCTATAAACCTGACTAGCTGGGTCTGCAAGGCTATAGAGCGCATCATCATGGAACTCATTAACAGAGACATTGGGAACCTCCAAACACTGGACCCTACCCAGTTTGGCTTTTTAAGGGCAGATCATACCTCCTAAACCTGGTGGACTTCTTTGAGACAGTTACCAAGGCTATAGACAAGGGAAAGGTGGTACACACAGCCTACCTAGACCTCGCTAAGGCCTTTGACACCATTCCCCATTCTGGTATTATAGACAAGCTCACCAGCCTGAACATAAGCCCCTACATCACAAGATGGGTTGCCAACTGGCTCACGGACAGAACCCACATGGTGAGAGTTGCGGGAGCTAGGTGTGACTCTAAACTGGTTACAAGTGGCGTTCCCCAGGGCACAGTCCTAGGACCCCTCCTATTCAGCAAATACTTCTCAGAGGTACAGGCAAGCACAGAAGGACTATGTCTGACCAAGTTTGCAGATGACTGCACACTAGGGGGTATAATTGACTCTCTGGCTGACACAGACATCCTCCAAAAGGGTCTCACTGAGATGGATACCTGGTGTCAAAATCATGGCCTCAAGCTAAATGCCAAAAAGTGCATAGTCATCCCCTTTGGAAGAAACAAAGTACCCACAAACTACCACATAGGTGGTAATCCCCTAAATACGGAAGATGTAATAAGGGATCTGGAGACCCAAGTAGATAGTAATCTCACCTTTGATAATCACATTGCCAAAGTGGTTAGAAAATGTTTCTATGTGGCCCACCTAATCACAAAAAGGTTCGCATGTAGATCAAAAGAGGTCATTGTGCCCCTCTACTCATCATTCATCAGACCCATCATAGAGTACAATGCTCCATTTGGGATGTACCTTACAAGACACCTGCAACAGCTGGAAAGACCACAGAAGTACCTCACCAACAGGATCACTGGCCTCAAACAGATGCCCTATGCAGCTCGACTGAAGAAACTCCAGCTGTACTCGGTTGCATACCGCCTACTCAGTGGTGATCTCTGCCTGACATACAAGGCCATGTCCAACCCAGAATTGATGGACATGCTCCATCTAAAGAAAACATTATCCCCTCAAGCCACACGATCTAGGGATCTAAACCTCACCACAACAATAAATAGGGCATGCTGGAGGGATAGATTCCTGTCCCAGAGACTTCCCATGCTTTGGAACAAGATTCCAATCTACATAAGGCAGAGCTCCTCGCTAACATTTTTCACTCTTTGATGGGAAACAGAAAGTTTATCCCAGGGATCAGTTCAGTGGCTCTGCTGGAAAGAGGCACAGGGAACTAATCTAAGGGGGTGGCGAAAGCCAACACATTCTGGCTAGGCTTATAAATGCCTTTGGGCAGATAGCCTAGTACCTACTATAAACATATGAACCTATGACCTTCAACTGTCTTGTACTGAATAATTGCATTACAGCAACATTAAAATATTTGCCACCATCAAGTGCCATGAGCAGTCAGATAACTCATATAACAGTAAAGCATGTCTTACCTTATCATCAATCACAACTCTGAGATTTTCTTTTTTAACTGGCTGTACTGCTTGATGATTTGACTGAGATTCTACTAACCCACTTTAAACTCCAAAAGAGGTAATGAAACTAACATCAAGCAGATGATCAACCACGACCCAAAGACACCGAAGGTTAAAGTACAGTGAAGGCATATACCAAAAGGCTGGACACGCTCAGGTAAAAAAAAAAAGTTTTTTTTTTCATTTCTGCTGACCCCTCAAGGAAGTGAGGATAGAGTGTGCTCCAGCCAGCACAATAATCAAAATGGGACAGCACCGCTAGCTCTTAATATGTCCTAAATATGGAATTGAAGATCTGACACAAATAGTGAAAGAATTATATTAGACGTGTTTAGTGAGACAGCTGTAATATAGCAATCATGCATCACAAAGGAACTATGTTATCCACTTCTCATATTTCACTTTTACCATTTTAATTTCATTTATGAATTCAAAGTTTGTACATCCTGTGCTCTTGTGCTGAGCAAAAAGGTGGATTTTAAAAATTAATCTGCACACAGTAGATTCCATTTTGTACACAAGATGCTGTCCACACAAAGAACAGATAAAAACATGTTCCCATAATATCTGCATTGCTGCATTAGGGAAATAGAGTAGGTCTTGGGTGCTGCTCATAAATACTGACCAAAAACACAAAGGAATATATAACGAATCACACATGCTGGCTGTGTTTAGCTGCAGACATAAGGAATACTGACTTATAACCCTCAACCTCATATACCTTGAATCAAGGGCAAAACATAAATTAATAAGAGACAAAAACAATGTCAGGGACATTGTTAGTTAAGGGCTTGGCTGACTGAGAAAGTTGTTAAATAGTGGGATTTCAATTAGTGTGTATGTACTTCTTTCGGCTGTTCCCGGTTAGGGTTTGCTACAGCAGAACACTGGTCCGCTAATGATTGGCAGCAGATTTTTACAGTGCCAAGGTGGCAGCTTGATGCCCAACCTTCAATGAAAGCACACCCATTTACACATGTCTTTCACACATCACTCGGAGGACATGCAGACTCCACACATAAGGTGATCCAGCCAAGAATTGAACAGGAGAATCTCTGGCTGTGAGGTGACAATGCTACCGCTGCACCACCGCAGCTTCCAATTAGTGTGTATATATTTACTAAGCAAACATATTCATTATTTTAATGTCTGGTACTTTTAAAGTTATTTTTTTGTCACAAAAATACAAATACACATTTTGTATGGGATTAAAGGAAAATTTCAAGGCAAAATTAAGAACAATTGTGAAATACATGAGACAATATACTAGAATTACAAAAACCTTAATATTACTACTGTATAAGTTTAAGAATCATTTCAGCCACTATAAAATATTTAAGATGGTTCTAGTGAATGTGTGCGTGTGTGTTTTAAACAGGATAAAACGGGTATATAAATGGAATGGTGAGTTCTACAATTTATTCTGTTTTTTTCAATTACTATTGGGGTCACTTGTTTGTGTGTTTTTAATAAAGAAGATTCGACTTGAACTAGATTGCGCTTCCCTACTTTCACTAATGGATTTATACTTTGGAAAGTTTTTAAAGAAAATATTTCTACCACCTGTTATTAGGTGGGATTTTCACAGTATGGTTTTTATTGGGTGCCTGAACTCTAAAGAAGCTCTAGGAAATCTTAGATCTTCCACACAGAGAAGTTTCCTCATTGTTAGTTGTGAATATTACTTTAACATTTTTTTCTTACCCCTCTCCTCAGTTTTCATGACTTTACATCTGCACTGGAATTCTTTACAATGAGATAATCTGGGGTGTGGTTATCATACTTTAAATCTATTGAAACAATGTACAGCTTTCTACTGATCACAAAAAGAAAAAAAAAGTGCCTAAGGCATTGGGTGTTTCCTTTCGCTTTGCAGTTAGCCTTATGAAAAAAAAAAAAAAAAAGACTCCACCAATGAAATATGATACACTCCAGTTTAGTCAAGTCCTGTTTGCCATAAAAAGTAATCTAAGGATCCTGGCCACACCTCCTTATGTAGTATATATGGGGATTCTAAAACTCAGGTAGTGCACACTAATTACAAGATCTGTCTTTGCTTGAGGCCAGAGTTCTTTCTGTACAGACTTGTCAGTTTTTGCCAGTGAAAACATGTCAGTCCATTACGCAATGTCAAGGCAGTCTGGATCTCTTAGAGGTCCAGGTAGTCTACGGATCTCTCAGATTTCCTCTACATCTGCCCCTGTTGTCCGCAAAGCTTATAGTGTATATGCAGGAACAGGTGGCCGAACTCTTGCTTCAGGGCCAGCATATGGTAGCAGCAGCCTAGTATCATCATCATTTACTGGTCTGGGGTCTGCAGCAGGTGGTTTGGGCGGAGGTCATGGGGCTGGTGCGGGTTTTGGTAGTTTTGCTGCAGCCTTGGCTGGTGCAGGTGATGGTGGCTTTCTCAGTGGAAATGAAAAGGCAACCATGCAAAACCTGAATGACCGTTTGGCTTCCTACCTGGATAAGGTGCGCAGCCTAGAGAATGCCAACCTTGAACTGGAGGTAAAGATCAAAGAACATTATCTCAAACAATCTCAGAGTGGAGAAGGAACAGGCCATGACTACAGTCACTATGAAAAGACAATCGATGACCTGAAGGATAAGGTAAGATATGCTTTATTATGATATGGGTTGGCTGACTGTTTGTGGTACTTGATTTTGGCAAACAATTTAATGTTACTGAACTGCAATTGTTCAGTGCAAGACAGTTAATTGCTGTGTTGATTTGTGTATATTCCCATCTATTCTTGTAATTAACATGTAGTCATTCTGCTTTTTAAAATACACGTGTACTTAATTGTAAACCCACATGTAAATAATAAGAATTTTAATCATATGCACATTTGTAAGCATTCTAGTGTTATTTGAATTACTACAACTTCTGCATCCATTTGCTTTAGCCTGAGGTATGATTTGAACAAGTGTAAACATGCTACAAAGATTCCTTAAAGAGATGAAGCTGTCAGCAATACATAGCAAAAAGCTGTGAAATAAAATGCTTAGACTGTAGTGACTGAAGAATTTTAAAATGTGTTTGTTAGTGAAGGGTACCAAACATTTTGTGTCTCAACATTGCTGACTCATTACTTAAAAAAAATAGATTTGCATTTTCATGACAGTGTTTCTTTTATATTTTTGCTTACCTAACATTATTTGTTTGGAGTGTGCTGAGAGAAGGAAACTCCTGTGGCAGAAAATATCATTTTTCAGGGCATTGTACTTTTGTTCTATAACTCTGACTAAAAATTACCAATACCTGAAACGTACCTTTATTCATTGTCAGTGGTAGCAGCATTTAATAATTCACAGATTGCGCAACTGGTATCCATGAAAGTCCACGCATTTACTACAAATAATGTTTTCAACTGCCCAGTTCTGCAAATTAGCAAAAGGTTTTAGTAATGCAAAATGTGTCATATTTTGTCTTGGTGAGAACCACCTTTAAACTTAAGGAAAAACATTTTTTTTCTGAAGAAATTATCTCCCTGTTCTGTCTGAGTATTCTACCTAGGATCTCTCAGATTTTCTCTTAGTGAAATGATATACCATACATTTCTTATTTTTGTTATATTAGCTTCACAGCCTTGTATGAGTTGGCAGGTCCATTTCTGCAGATGTAACACAGTAATACTTCAGAGTAACAGATAGCAGGATTTATAGACTGTTAATGGTACATCCTACATGCATTGGGGAAACTCTTGAATTAGAGAATGACAAAGTCCAGAAAAAAATGTGAATATATTTCCTCTGTGAGCAGTGATGCAGGATGCAAATCATGCGTATCGGTCAAGAACTCCTTGCTTAGTGCTGCAAATTGCTGTGTGTGTGTGTACAAGCGCACGCATGAGTTCAGCATAATTCACTGACCCAAACGCATGACCTTGCTGTGATTCAGGGCAAGAATACCTGTTACGTGCCCCTGTGGAGTCGTTGGAAGTGTTACTGCTGTATCTTTCGGCTTTTCCCGATTAGGGTCGCCACATCGGAACTCCGGTCCGCAAATGATTGGCAGTACACTTTTGCGTACCGACTTGGCAGGCTTAACGCACAACCTTCAAAGCAGGTACGCCCATTCACGCATGTCTCTATACAGAAGACGCTTTAGCTGAGAATCGAACAAGACAACATGTAACTGTGAGACGACAACGCTACCGCAGCAGCACCACCGCGTTATTGTAACTGCATTAAGTAAGCCCTTACTTGCAGAGCGGCACCAGTATGAATGAATAAAAAAGCTTATCGTATTTCCCTGTAGAGCTTACCTTTATGGTATCACCTGTTCCTTGAAGACTTTTATAGTACTTCACCATAAAATTAAGGCTGTTATGCCTGATAAATTAAAAATACAAGAAAATACTTACAAAACTAGGGACTTTACTTTATCTTTTCATTGTTTTTTAATTTCATTTTATTTTTTTAATTTTCCAAGTATGTGTCTGAATGGGCTCTGATCTTTGAAACTTCATTGCTGTCTGTTATAGACGCTCAGTAAACAGGACTCAAAATGCTGTATTAAATTTTAGTATGCATAATTTCCTTTTGCGATGTCTTGTAAAAGAATGGTCCCTGACTGTAAAATGGACTCATTCAGGACTTCATAGTGACATGGAACATAACATGGACCAAATCCATGAAGTTCTGGCCCTGTAATTCCAGGGATCCTTTGTTCATAATTGATAACTGCTTATCTCCATAATAAAAGGATCAATTAGACTTGTTTATTTCATCAGATGTCCCTTTAAGAGGAGACAAGAACATAATCCATTTGTCAATCACAGCACTGAGCTGCATGGACCCTATTCAAACTCAGCTAAGGCGCAGTCTCTTGTTAAAGGATTTTCTCAAAAACACAGTAGGTTTAAAGAGGCAGCAGGAATCAAATCCTGAACTGCAGTAAGCTGTTCCATAACCTAAAACCTCTGCACTAGTTGTCAGACATGACTATATCTGTAAAGCTCAAACCCTTCTTATACAAGTCAGGTTAACTTGGCTAGACTAGATTAGATGTCCAGAATAATTCATAATTGTTTATGTATTCCTGTTTCATCTGTATGCCTAATTAGTACAACTCCATTCTGTATTCATTTTCCTTTGGTTGAGGTTTTGAGATGCAGCCAAAAAAAGGAACTTCTGTATGGTGTCTGTCATGGTAAGATATTATAGAAATATTCATCCTAATATTCAGTCTAGTGAGAGACTAAAACTTTGCAAATAAATATTTTTATGAGTGTTTTTTGCCACAAATAAGGAACAATATGCAATTCTAATTACTCAAGCAAATGAAGAGAAAACATGGTTACTTCTTTAATTATTCCTAATAAATCATCTTATCCAAAGTTATCAGCCATAGCTCATTGAAACAAAATTGGTTTTCTTAACAAAAGATTGCATGGGATAGTTGCTCCTACCTAACTTAGATAAGCATATCCCAGATCACACTACCTAGTGGAAAGGGGCCAGTGTTGTTTCTTAAATGGATATAGCCCTGACTATGTCCCAATTGACCTGGATTCGAGGCGTCTGTGGCACTGGCAGGGAAAGATGGGGAGGACATACACAGTAATCTGGGGACACAAGGGGGAGGTGTAGGGAGGTGTGGCCCTTATGGGAAGTAGGTGGGGGACATTGGCTGAGTTGCCGCCAATGCAGGAAGATATGCCTATATGACCTCATTGCAAACCACGCCCCTAGACACTTAAGTGTATCTGCAGGGAGAGGGAAGGTTAGAGCATTGCAAAAATCCAAAAAAACCTGCCTCCATCATGAGGCTGCACCAATCTAAGACAGACCATGTGGACAAAGAGAGGAGGGGAGCTGGTGGCAGCTGATGGTTAGCTGAGCAGAGTCAAAAAGAACAAAAGAATCATAAGAGAGAGAGAAACATCTTTTAAAATTAACTATTTTTCCATGCATCCTCAATAACTTCAGATTATATATGTTATTACTTTTCTACATATGACATCGTTTACTATGGAGCACTGCAGAAAAGTGTCTAGATTTACTGTAATGACCTAAGTTAGAAGAGCAGTCTGTAAGCTTCAGAGACTGGTGGTGGTGGGATGAAGCATCCAGCAGTGATTAATAAGAAATCATTGTGACAACAGCAAATTGATTATCTTCAAAAGATGTAGCTCAATTCTGTACTATCATTGACCAACCTCTTTTTTAAAAATTTTCTCATCCGCATATATACTGTTCTCCATTCCATCAAGGCTGAAAATCTGAGACATTTACAGTCAATCAAACCCTAAAAATATACAATTATTTGGATGATTGGGCACAAGCAAACAAGGGCAGTAGGAGCATCAAACAACATAATGATTCTGGTGGGCATAGATTCAAGATGGTGAGGTGGGGTCACCCTCCTATACTGTTGTATGATGCTCAGACCACCTCTAGATAACAGCTCACAGTTCTGAAGATCTGACAGTGCAAATGGTGTGAATCATCTAGAAATCACTCAAAAGAAGTTCACAGGGGTCATTAAGGTGATGGAAAGAAAAGAACATAAGCAATACTTGGGAAACAGGTACACAGGATGCTACATGGGAAATGTGAAGGGATAGAACAGTAGTTCACAAAGGGGAGTAGCTAACACCTGCTTTACTTGGAAGGTACTTTCTTTAACCTGGATATGCAAAAGCATTTATTTTTGTAGGAGAGAGAAAACTGTGGAAAGTTGGGATTGGCTAACTTGAGTGGGAGTTCACTTGTAAATCCATGAGTTCTTCTAGAGGAAATGAGACAGCTGGAAGTGGTTGTTCAATTCCAGGTAAGAGGACGCAGCAGCTACAGATTAGATATACTCAGATGGAATGAACTAATAAACAAATTATCTCCTGCTAGCTAATGACATGATATAAAGTAGCACACTGCTGTGGAAACATTTAAGTGCTTCTTTCATTCTTTGACCTCTGTTTTGTTTTTTTTTTTTGTTGTTTTTTTTAGGTCGTAAATGCAACTGTTGAAAATGCCAGCATTGTGTTGGGTATTGACAATGCTAAACTGGCTGCTGATGACTTCCGACAAAAGTAAGTACGTTTACAGTGAGTTCCAGCTCAGGCTCACTGGTGATGTTTAAAATGTTCATTTCTATCATTCTCAACAGGCTGCATGTTCTCTGTGATAGAATTGTCATGACAACAATTTTGTCATGTTTTTGTGGTGAAGCCAGAATAATTTTAGGAGTCAAAACTTCTTCTTCTGTTATTTGTGTATGGTACTATATATATATATATATATATATATATATATATATATATATATATATATGTGTTATTTTCTCATGGACAAGGTGGACATTCAAATAAAAATGTACTTTACTTTACTTAGTAAAAATGTTAGTAAAACAAAAGGAAGTTAATAGAAAGAATGTGAACATGAGTCTGTCTTGGAAACTGTTAAATAAAATAAGATATCAATACACAGGAGGTTCAGGTTAAAAAATTTACTAGTGTACACCAGGAGGCAAAAAACGTACAAGTACAGAATTTTGTCTGACATGAAACAGGAAGCACACAATTTTATATAGGTTTAACATTTAAGCTATGCCCACCTTACTGACGTGATATGTCACAGGGCATCTACATCACTTTCGCTTACAGTCTTCTATTCATAAAACTGTTGATGCTGTATATTTAAAAAAAAACTTTTCCTCTAGATACAATATGGCCTTGCTGTCCAGCTGGTCAGACATAATGTCTTTCTGTAAAGTTACTTCTTCAAGGTTTCATATCAGTTCGAATACAATAGCAGATTCAGTCTTTTAATACACGTCTTTGTTCTCTGTTACACTTTCTCACACAGCTGCGTGCTATCTCAGTAATACATATACAAGGCCAAATCATTCCAACAGGAAAGAGCAGAAGATTTCATTATTTCACACATTTAATTTCCTGACCCAGCAGATAATCACTTGTGAAAAGCATAAACATTAAAACTTGCTAAGCTAGCATTCTGCCAGGGCCAAAGATCAGCTTTGCTTCAAGCCACACTGCAGTTTCAAAACTACTTACATTTACACATTAATTAATCCCTACTGTTATATGATTAATAGAATAAAATGCATTATATACTACTTTGCTTTTAAACTAGCATTTCTCATATATTCAAATACACATTTTTCTAACATTTTCCCCCCTATTAATACTTTTTATTCTATTTTGAAGTATGCATAGTGTCATTTCATCTCCTAGCCTTTTCCACTTAGGATTTTCAGCTAGGTGAGTCATTCAATCTATACTTCAGAGAAAATGTCATCTGAGATCAATCTTTCAATCTCAATATCTTGGTACAAAGTTTCAGTAACAGATACATCAATAAAATCTTTGATTAATCTTTTCATGCAGGGAATTCCACAGCAAACACATGCTCCTATTAGGAGTATACCCACACAAATGGCAATCAGAATATTCATTAGGATGGAACCCCACCCCCCAAATAGATTCTGGAAAAAGTCCGTCAGTGGGTTTGGGCCTGGTTCAGTCATGGGTGATACTTGCTGAATTACCTCTAGGTGGTTATTGATCTCATGACGATTGTCAGGAATATAAGCACAGCATTCTTCTTTGATAAGCGCGCACGTACCACCTCTCGCTACTAGGGTGAAATCAAGAGCCATTCGATTTTGTAGCACAACAGTTCTCATTGCATTCAGTTCATCAGTCACCAGTTCTAGGGCAGAAAAAGTTGCATTACTCATTACTTTGAGAAGTTTCGACAACTTCCTCAGCTCCCAGATCGATTTGACTGCTCCATAGGCTGGGAATATTCCTGCCCAGGATATAACACTGTCACTCAAGTCCATATGAGTCAATTTGCTTTTGTCTTTCACGGCATTATGATCTTTCCAGCCAGCTTCGATCTTTCCGACTAGATTCACAGGTTTTTCAACTGGACCTTCAGGCTTTCGAGCTGCTTCTCTCACGTTTCGTATCTTACCCAAAGGTAATTCTGCAGTATGTCTTATTGCCGGAACCAAATAACCCAAAAATCAACTGCCGGACCAATTCTCAGGTAACCATTTATACGCCTTTTTCCCACAAATAAAATAACAGTTTTCTACTTTAGTACTAATACACATCAGCCCTGCATGAAACATTTTCTGATCTATAACTGACAATTGTTTAAACAAAACTGGATTTTTGCGAATGTCATTCGTAGTTGTTTTCAATTAGTTCAAATACGAGTCATAATTAGTATTGCAAAAAGTATTGCCATTACCATTCTTAATATAACATCGGTAAGATATGGTTATATTACAATTGCTCCAGCCCACCTGGAGGGTATCATTTTTATAGAAACATACAACTCCTTTTTGTGTGACAGGTAAAAATAAAGCTATTTTGTCCTGTGATCTCACAGTTCCTGTATCGAAAAGTAAATTCTCCCAAGTTTCATTTATCCCCAAAGGGACAGCGGACATTATCAGTCCTCCATATGCTGTTGGTATAACTGTACAGACCCAGCAATTTGAAATGTTCATAGTCTCTGCATATACACGTTTCATGGCTAGGTACGTGTTAAAATTTGGATGCCAGTCTATAGATGTTTCATCACGCCTTCCCACTTTCACTTGTGTGGTTGTGTGTAGGATAAACCACAACAAGAGGAAAATTGTCACAATTACAGTCAATAAATGTACACTCAACAAAATGATTATGCAACATCTCTGGGGTTGTTCTAAATTTCTATTCGCTTTGTTTTTGGCCATCTCAGTCTGGTTGTGTATCAGTCACAAAGTTTTTATCAAGTTGAAAGTTCTTTTCCGGTTTGCAATGTGTTAAATGAACCCAGGACGTCCTCTCGGCCACTCTAACTGCAGTAGGCATTGCCAACAGAACCTGGTACGGTCCCTCCCACTTTGGACTCGCCCAATTCTTCCATTTCGTCACTTTCAGCCAAACGTATGTCCCAGGAGCCAAGACTGCTTCCACCGGTCTGGTCTGTTCCTTATCTGAAAAAGAGTTAAACTGCAAAACAGATTTATTTGTTAACAGTTTCCTCATATAACTAGCTAATGAACTGTCAGCCTCTTGCTCTGCAAGCATGAGAGCTTTCCACTGAGGCACATAATATGCTCTCCCAAAAACCATTTCAAAGGGAGTCAAACCCTTTACATTTGGAACCGTTCTCATACTCAGCAGTGCTAAAGGTAGACAGTATATCCAATTCTTTTGGGTCTCCTCTACTAGCTTCCTAAGTTTACTTTTTAGGGTACCATTGTACCTTTCCACCAGTCCTGCTGACTGTGGGTGGTAGGCACAATGGTTCTTTAAGGAGATACCAAAAAATCTCCCAAGTTGGTGGATTGTCTGGTTTACGAAATGTGTGCCGTTGTCACTATAAATCCTTTTCGGAATGCCAAATCTAGGGATTACTTCTTTTATCAGGGTTTTCGCCACTGTTGCTGCATCCGGGTTTTTGGTTGGAAAAGCTTCTACCCATTTAGAAAACATGTCTACAATAACTAAACAAAACTTTTTCCCTTCACATTTATTCAGTTCTATGAAATCCATACAAATAGTATGGAACGGGTATGGTGGTATAGGAAAACTTCCTTGCTTGGTTTTAAATGCTCCTTGTACATGGTGCTTGTTACAAGTATGACAAGCTGCACAAAAGTTTTTTGTGTAGTTTGTGTATCCATATGTTTGGAATATTCGATTTACTAACTGTACCATCCCCCCTGTTGAGACATGGCACTGCCCATGGCTCAACAAAGTTGCATATCTAAATAAATTAGATGGCAATATCGGTTTTCTTTCTTTGGAAATGTACAGTCCATTCTCAAGAATTGCACCTTGTTTTACCCATTTTTGTTTCTCTGCTTTTGTAGTAAGCATCTGCATTGTTTTTAACATGTCTAAAGCTAAAATCTCAGAGGGTTGTAATTCCTCATTTAAAAGTAAAGTTTCTGAGTCTGAGGCTGCTTGCTTTGCAGCTGCATCAGCTTGTGCATTGCCTTTTGAAATCTTATCCTGCTGTTTCGTATGAGCTACACATTTACAGATAGCTACTTTGGTAGGTAACTGAATAGATTCTAATAATTCCAAAATAAATTGCGCATGATTAATAGGTTTTCCACTAGATGTTATCATTCCTCTATTTTTCCATTGTTGTGCAAATACATGTACTGTAGAAAAAGCATACTGACTATCAGTATATATGTTCACACACTTGTTTTTTGGTAAAGTACATGCCCTCGTCAAAGCTATCAATTCTGCTGCTTGTGCAGATAAGTTGTGTGGTAAGGATTGAGCTTCTAAAATTTCAGTGTCTGTAACTACTGCATACCCTACCAGATTCTTCCCTGTAGGACCCCTTCTGCATGAGCCGTCCACGTAATATGTCACCTCGGCATTATCCAAGGGCATATCTGTGAGATCCTGTCTAGGTAAAGCTAACTGTTCAATTTCCTGCAGGCAGCTGTGTGGTGTGCCATCCGCAGGAGTTGGGAGTAATGTTGATGGATTTAATGTCGTACATCGTTCAATTGTCATATGAGGTTGGCTCAGCAGTATAGTCATACATGAAAGATGTCTAGCAGGGGAAAGGTATGCCACTTTTTCTTGCAGTAAACTTATTGCAACTGCATGAGGCACTCTCAATGTGAGAGGGTGGAATAACACCACTGAGGCCGAAGCCTGTACTGCCATTGCAGCTGCAACTACTGCTTGTACACAGTGAGGCAAAGATTGTGCCACTGGGTCTAACTGTGATGAATAGTAGGCTATGGGGTGTTGCTTGTCCCCATGTTGTTGCGTCAATACTGACGTCATATATCCTTGTTTGCAATCTACGGTCTGAAAAAAACGTTTGTGATAATTTGGAAGTCCTAAAACTAATGAAGAAGCTATCAACTGCTTCAACCTGCAGAAAGCCATTTCTGCTTCGGTTGTCCATTGTAAAATATCTTGTGCTGCCATTGGTGTCTTATATATCAAGTCAGTCAGTGGAGCAGATTCCAAAGCATAATTTGGTATCCAGCTCCAGCAGAAATTAGTTGTACCCAAGAAAGACATCATTTCCTTCTTGGTTGCTGGTTTAGGTGCTTGCAAAATTGCTGTTTTTCTTTCCTCATCTAGTATTCTACCTTCATTGGATATTATATATCCCAAGTATCTAACTTGTTTTCTCCAAAGTTGTAACTTACTTTTGTTTACTTTGTGTCCTTGTGTTGCTAAAAATTTCAGTAATGCTACAGTATCCTCCCTGCACTGTTGCTGGGTGGGGGCTGCTAGCAAGATGTCATCTACGTAAAGTAGAATTTGACTACCTCCCGGTGGGGTAAACCCTGCCAGGTTGCTAGCCATTTCTTATGCAAATATTGTTGGACTCTCACAATATTCCTGTGGTAGTCGAGTATATGTATACCTTTTACCCTGAAATGTAAATGCAAACCAATATTGACTATCAGGATGTATAGGTATTGAAAAGAAAGCATTGCTAATATCTACCACAGAGAAATATTTCTGTTGCAGTTCTAAATCGTTTAACAAAGTATGTGGGTCTGGCACTGTAGGTGCTCTAGGTATTACTGCATTATTTACGCTTGTAAATCTTGTACCATCCGCCATTCCCCGTTTGCTTTTTTAACAGGAAATAGGGGTGCATTACATGATGAATCAGGAGATTCTACCAGTACTCCTTCTTTGAGTAATGCTGCTATTATAGGCTTAATTCCTATTTCTGCATCCTTTCTCAAAGGGTATTGTCTTTACTGTGGTCTAAAAGCTGACTTTGGGGTTATTGTAACTGGTCCTGCTGTTCGAATAAGTCCTACATCTGACTTGCCTGCTGACCAAAGAGTTGTTGGAATTTCACATAAGGCCTTTTCTTCTTCTTCTAATAAGAATGCTAATCAGCTGTCCTCACTAGATTGCAAGTGTACAGCTGGATGTGTCTGTGTTAACCAATTCAGTTTTTGTTTTTGTATCCCTTGTTCTGATAGTTCTAAATCAGTCTGTTTTTCCCATCTTGTTACTTTTTCTCCTAAGTCTGCCCATTTGACACTTTTGTTCTTTGTCAAGCTGACATGTGGTAATCGATTTGATCTATATAATGCAAGGAATTCTTGAGGTAATGAACAGCTAACTACACTGTTCCCCTCAGTATCCCAGTACAAAGTACGCAAAACCAATCTAGTTGCACGATTTCTAAACAATTCTTGCTCATACTCTCTATCAGGTCCTGGTGTAGTACAGTAGTATAGAGTACAGTGTAACAAATGCTGTCGATCAGTGTCAAGGGAGGGGGCTTTACTGATGGCTATGTTCATCAGTTCCTTGGTTACTCGGTTACTGCCCCTGGACCAGTCGTGACTAGGTCCTGGCTGTACCAGTAAAAAGTTTCACCCTCCGATCGCACTACAAAGGTATCCATTTGTCTCTGTGCCTCCATACCTTGTACAGTTGGAACTACTGCTATGCCAAATATCTGCATAAGGTCTCTGCCCAATAGGTTTACTGGACATTTTGCAGAAACAACAATTTTACTTCTCTGGGTCATACCTGAAACAGGGTCAGTTATCGCTATATCATGGGAAAGTGGTTCCCTATATAGCTGTCCATTTGCTGCTTTCACTAATATATAACCAGGTGATTCGGAATGTTCTGGTAACTTGGAGGGGTGTATCAAAGTCCGTGATGCTCCTGAGTCACACAGGAATTTGACTTCCCTTCCCTCCACCAGAAGTGTAACTTCGGTTTCAGTATCTGCTAAGTAGAGCTCTAAACTCAATAATGCTAAGTCCAAAATTTCACTTTCTTCATCCTCCATATCTACTTGCACTTCCTCTACTCCTTCTATCACATTTACATTTGTTTTTTGTTTATTAACTTTTCCTGATGATTTCTGACTTTCACATGATGTATCTTCACTATCATATAGTCAGTCCTCATCTCCCTTATCTTCTGTAATTACCTTTTTGTTTTGCCTACAATCCTTTGCTAGATGTCCCTTTTTCCCGCACTTGAAGCATTCACCTCTCTTTTTTCTTTCTTCAAAATCTTCCGATCATTTGTCAGACTGTTTGTTCCCCTGGGCATTTTTCTTGCCCTTTTTACCTGACTGTAATACAAATACTTCAGCTCCGTCTTCAGCAGTGAAGACTTGCGCCTTCTTTTTCTTTTTACTATTAAAATGTCTTTCAGCATGTCTAGCGTATTCAAGTAAGGCTTGTAGCCTCCCTGTTCGATGGTCTATCATATGCTTCAAAATGAAGCTGCTAATAGGTGCAATGCAACCTTTCAAAAATGCATTTTTTAATTGTTGTTCATACAGGGAATCATTCGTTTGGTTCTCAGGAACTGTCATACCGCTATGATTATTAAAACATTCTAATAATCTAGCATAGTACCCATCTATTGTCTCATTTTCCTGTTGTATGCATTGATTAATGCAAGTCCAGTCTGCTCTAGGTTTCCATTTCTCAGAGATTCAGTCTGTCAGACCTTTCACTCTGTTGTCTAACTCTGCATCACTATGTGGGAGTGGTCTAAGCTCTGCATTACGAGGATTCCAGGTGCCACAAATCATGTGCCAATCTGGACCTATAATTTGTCTTACTACTTTTTCTACTTCTTCCCCATTCAAGTGGTAACTCAACCTCATGCCTTGTAAATCTTCTAAAAATTTCGTAAAATTAACTTTCGGATGGGGGATTCCCTCAGTAGCCTTCCGGATATCTTCCGGTGTCCATGGTCTATATACTAAGAGTGTTGGGTCCTGCCCTTCCTGTCCTGCCTGAGGATTTGAAACTTCTGTAAGTGGGCATATTTCTTCCTCACTCTCATCCTGTAGATTTCTCTCTATTTGATATAATTCTGTGTCCCTATGTGTTTTACGTGTTCGGGACCTAGTTTCACTAGGATCTCTAACAAATGGTTGTGGTCTTGCTGAAACTTCAGGATAACACGGAGGCGGACCAGCCTGTCCATTCGCTTCATATCCTGAAAAGGGTAAGGGAGGGGGCAAGGGAGGAGGAGGAGGAGCTGTTGCTATTACCAAGTTATTATCCTCTTTGTCTAAAAATAATGTTTTTGAATTTTTAAGCTTCTGTTCTCTACGATTTGCTTCCTCAATCCACCTGTGTGCCTGAGGAATGCCTAATTGGCATTGCTTTTTTGCCTGACCTCCCGCATCAGATTTAAGTTGTTTAAGGAGTTTCACTAGTGAAGTTTTATCTAGTTTACCATCAAATTCATATTTACTAACCCATTTCGTATAATACCTAACGTTATCAGAACGTTGTAATTGCATGTATTTTGCATCTTCGGTTAGGGGCGGATCTCACGATGTTTTAGTGCACTGATTACCCATGTCAAAGAAAATGTTACGTAACCCTTTTTTATCATGTGATATCAAGTTCTCAGTTCCTCTTCACAGTTTATCTAGAATAACTGCCTACCTTATTCTGTTACGCTGATCTATGACCAAATATACAGTACTTCCTTTTGTCCCTGATCTGCAAAACAAATCTTGACAACAATATACTGTAACCTAGTTCCTGATCTAAAACAGAAAAAAGGCAAATTCTTCCTACCTGAGCCTTTGGTATTGAGAAAGTCTAAGTTCCGCTTTTCGGCCACAGATCAGAAAGTGGCCAGCCTCTTTACACGACAATTCAGTCGGAGGTCTTTTCACTCAAGAAGAACCATTTCGGTAACTTCTCCTGCGCAGTATTCGACCACCAATACGCACTGATCTGTGGCTTACCAAAGGAATTCCGTCTTCGAAGGACCAAACTGTTAAATAAAATAAGATATCAATACACAGGAGGTTCAGGTTAAAATGTTTACTAGTGTACACCAGGAGGCAAAAAACGTACAAGTACAGAATTTTGTCTGACATGAAACAGGAAGCACACAATTTTATATAGGTTTAACATTTAAGCTATGCCCACCTTACTGACGTGATATGTCACAGGGCATCTACATCACTTTAGCTTACAGTCTTCTATTCATAAAACTGTTGATGCTGTATATTTAAAAAAAAAACTTTTCCTCTAGATACAATATGGCCTTGCTATCCAGCTGGTCAGACATAATGTCTTTCTGTAAAGTTACTTCTTCAAGGTTTCATATCAGTTCAAATACAATAGCAGATTCAGTCTTTTAATACACATCTTTGTTCTCTGTTACACTTTCTCACACAGCTGTGTGCTATCTCAGTAATACATATACAAGGCCAAATCATTCCAACAGGAAAGAGCAGAAGATTTCATTATTTCACACATTTAATTTCCTGACCCAGCAGATAATCACTTGTGAAAAGCATAAACATTAAAACTTGCTAAGCTAGCATTCTGCCAGGGTCAAAGATCAGCTTTGCTTCAAGCCACACTGCAGTTTCAAAACTGCTTACATTTACACATGAATTAATCCCTACTGTTATATGATTAATAGAATAAAATGCATTATATACTACTTTGCTTTTAAACTAGCATTTCTCATATATTCAAATACACATTTTTCTAACAGAAACTAAAGCTAGAAATACCTAAAATGAAAAACAGTAAAATGAACAGTATAAATGCAATAACGGTTTAGTAAAAGGCTGTGGTATACGTTTGCATACGGTTGCGTTTGCATGTTTTATGACTGTACATTAAATAGAAGTGTTATCTATCATTGAAAAACTTACTGAAAGTAGAGCAAACGTTTCATGCAAAATGAATTCAAAAAGAAAAAAATTAATAGAGATATGGGGAATTGCTGCCTCATATGTACAAATATACTATAAAAGTTGAATGTGCCAGATTTGAAATTAATTACAGTATACATTCATTGTTTATAATACATAATATAAGAGAATTCCTTTTCTGAGAAGCTGATTGCAGCAGATGACTTTAGAGGTTACATAGTCAAGGATCAGATTACAATAAGCATTTATTATGGCTGTGCTAAGCAGGGATGCTAAGAACTGTGTTTTCAGACTGAAATAAAATGATGTGCTAATTTATAATTTACTCTAACTAAGCACTTATAACTACTAAAACTAAATAATGTGGACTGAGTGGTGTTTGAACCAAGGAACCTTTTATTTGACAGGTTTGAGAATGAGCAGGCCATGAGATTAAGCGTTGAAGCAGATATAAATGGTATGCGTAAAATCTTGGATGACCTGACCTTGGCCAGGGCTGAGCTGGAATTAAACATTGAAGGTGTCAGAGAAGAACTTGCTTACCTGAAGAAGAACCATGCAGAGGTAAGCATCAAAAGATAATGTAAATGTAGCTGAAAAACAAAAACTCAAACATTTTGACGACATAAAGTAATAAAATAAATTTAACTTTGAATAAGACCACA
Organism: Protopterus annectens; assembly: GCF_019279795.1. NCBI lineage: Eukaryota > Metazoa > Chordata > Ceratodontiformes > Protopteridae > Protopterus > Protopterus annectens. Next base: position 992,601,262 of record NC_056747.1, read on the forward strand.
TAACTCTGAACTAGTATCTCTTTAGTTAGTGCCGGCTTTTAGAAATTTATTTTTGTAAAGTGCATGCTCTGTACTGAAGATTGCTGTACAGGGCCATAGAAAGCTTAAAACTTCAGATGGATGAGTATGTTATGCAGTGAGTAAAGCCCTGGGGGTAGCCTGAGCCATAGATTATAACAGTGAATAAGGTTGTTTCAGAAAATTTTTTTTTTTTTTATGAGGGCACAATGTCTTTTGGTTGAGGAACTAGACTGATACATGGTAGAGAGAGAAAAATATAAGATAATTGGTAAATTGAAGGGCTAAAACACTGAAACATGACAACCTATATTAAGCAAAAATTAAATGCAAGTGAATCTAAATGAAAAATAAATACTCATACTATAGGAACGAGATAATAAGAAATATGCAAATACTAATGGTATCACAGTAGCTTTGACAAATGGCAGTACATTTAAAAATGACAACAAAATGAATAAGTGATGCAGGGATGCATAAGATGAGGTATCACTAGTAGAAAGCAGTAAGCGACCACCACCATGGATAGACACAGTTAATTAAACCCCATCTGGAGTAGTGTACGCAGGCATGGAGACAAACTTCGGTAAAGACATAAGATAAATTACCCACTGGATGGGATAAAATAGCTCAGGTGCTGCAGCATAAATCATGTGAAGAGACACAAATATGTCTACACTTTAAAAAGAAAGAAAAAAGATGGAATTTTTCAAAAACATCAATTCAGGTTGATTTCAATTATGATCAAGGTAATGATTATGATAATGATAAATTATATGATAGCCAGAGTGGAGCATCAAAACAAAGAAATATCTAAAGTTGTATTTCATAGGGAGGGTAGTGGAGGTTATGATTTCAAAAAACACAGAAAGAATGGAAAGCTGCATGGGAAGTCGGCAGTAGTTTATACCCCCTCAGTCTGGATGTGTGTGTATGTTTCTGTCTCTGAAATGGTCTGTGCATCACTTGATATAAACCTCTGCATTTGCAAGTTCATGCATATGACAGAGCATGTGTGTTTTTTACATGTGTGTATGTGTGTGTGTGTGTGTGTGTGTGTGTGTGTGTGTGTGTGTGTGTGTGTGCTCATTTCCAATTTCATTACTTAATTAGCCAGCTTAGAAATTAAAATAATATTTTAACAGTGAAAATGTCCACATCTTCTGTAAAACTAATCCACACCTATCAAGGACCACTCCCCTGCTGTAACTTTGTCAGAGAATTTAGCCACCTACTCCAAACTATCAAACCAATTTCCACTCCCTTGTCCAATCTTCCAGAATCCCCTCCCTTCATTCACCTATTCCACTTCAAAAAATGTCACATAAAATATTAGTAACCTATTTGAAAACAGGCCCACAGACCCCCCCCCCCCACCCCGCCACCATCACAAGAGTTAGATGACCTGTTTCCTGTTTTATCTATGGCTGCAGGGAATTTCTAACATCTCTTTAACCTTTGCCTGACATAAAATATAATGCCATACATCAGGTAAAATGGTCACACTGGTGCCATCTATTGGAAGAGGAAGGACAATATAGTGGATCAAATCTTCTGGGGAAGAAAGTGTTGCCTTTTGTCTTGTCTTCAGCTGTTAAAGCAGAAGTGCCATACTACCAGGTTTTTCTAAGGTAAGGTGTATGGTTAGGGGAAGGTTTAGTGGTACTATTAGGTTTAACAGGTATTAGTAAGGTATTGTAGGGCAAAAGTGTCATAGTCTCAGGTTTTTCTAAGCTAAGTTGTATGGTTAAGGGAAGATTTAGTAGTACTATTAGGTTTAACAGGCATTATTAAGGTGTTATGGGGCACTGCAAAAACGTGTAGTTTTACTTTTCTCACAGATATTGTTTGGGAATTTGTTCACTTTACTTGTAGAAATAAAACATTTGGCTTAGTTTTAGTTTAAATATTATTTGACCAAATTATTCTTCAACCAAATTCAGTTTCTGCAAATGTTTTTCTACCAAATGTGATTCCATCACTTGTTTCTGCAAGCTGCTATAGTCATAGATAGATAGATGGATAGATAGACAAACATAAATATATTTGCAAATGTGTGTGTGTGTGTGTGTGTGTGTGTGTGTGTGAGTATTTGTCTAACAGATACATTATATATGCACATCATACCACTTATGTTTTTGATGAAAAATATAACCTTTCTGTGTCCAAAAAATAACATTTTAGAAGAAACAATAATTTGAACAATAAGATATCTGTTTTGATGTTCACAGGAAATAGACTCAGTGCGTTCGCAGATGGGTGGTCAAGTCAATGTAGAGATTGATGCGGCTCCAACTGTTGACCTGACAAAAACACTGGAAGAGATGAGAGCTCAGTATACCGCTGTGGTAGAGAAGAATAAAGCTGAGGCTGAAGCATGGTTCAAAGACAAGGTACAGCAAACCTAAAACTGTGAAATGACACCATACCGAGGCAGTAGCACATCTAACTTATGTTGTTGCCAGGACTGTGTTTTGTTTAACTTGGATCTAATGCTCTCTTTATGATTTGCTTTTTTCCTCCTTCTTAGGCTGCAGATCTGAGTAAGGAAGTGTCTACAGGCACAGAATTATTGCAGACACACAAGACAGAGATAACAGAACTGAGACGCACTTTACAGGGACTAGAAATTGAGCTTCAGTCTCAGCTTGCTATGGTAAGAATATACATTATGACCAATATAATTTCAGTTGCTGCTGTTCATGTGATAATAGATGAAGTAGGCATTTATTTTATAAGAAGCAGGTCATTTTTTTGTAAATGTCTAATTCTTATAGGTTCATAGGTTGGTACTAGGCTATCGGCCTTAGGGCCTATACAAGCCTAGCCATAACAATTCCCTGGCTATTTCTTCTCACACTATTTACTTCCTGGACCCCTGTCTAGCAGGGTGACTGACGTGATCCCCGGGGTGAATTTCCTTTCTCCCATCCAATCGTCAAGGTTCCTTTTGAAGACGGCCAAAGAGTGTGGGTTCTGTCAGTAAGCCAGTTGGCAACCCATCGAGTGACATAGAGATTAATGCCCAGCTTAGTAAGTTTATTTATGATTCCAGAGTGGGGGATGGTGTCAAAGGCCTTGGCGAGGTCCAGATAGGCTGTGTGGACTGCCTTACCCTCGTCCACAGCTCTGGAGACTGACTCGAAGAAGTCAATCAGGTTCAGGAGACAAGATCGGCCGTTCACGAACCCAAACTGGGTGGGGTCCAGTGTTTGAAGGTTGCTAATGTCTTTGTTTATAAGTTCCATGATATTAAGTTCCATGGACTTGCAGATCAGGCTCGTCAGACTGATGGGGCAGTAGTTCCCGAGATCCAAGATGGATCCCCCTTGTGGAGTGGGATAACTGTAGCTGTGCGCCACTCAGTGGGCACGAAGCCTGAGGTGAGGCTATGTTTAAACATGACACTTAGGTGAGGTGCCAGCTCATTTTGTAGTTCATGTAGCACTCAGCCCGGGATGTCAACTGGTCCCATGGATGCTGTATTCTTAGCTTTGGGGAGTGTCTTTTTTACCTGTGTGGACATTATTACTGGAATTTGGCAATCTTCCGGTATTGAGATGGGCCATTTAGGGGGTGAGAGGGGAGTGAAGTTGGCAGTGAATTGATCTTCCAGGATATTGGCAATATCCTTGGGATCAGTACATTTAATGCCATTCTGTTGTAGCTCAGAGCAGATCTGAGTATTGCCATTTAGATTCTTGGCATAGTCTTTTTGAGATCAAAAAGCTTAAATCCCCCAGCATCCCTTTGTTATATTATTTTAAGTCGAAAACAAAGCCTATTTCCATAGTGCTAAAACTACTGGAAAGGACACATGTATTATACTATAGAAATCCTGGCAGAAGTAAGGCATACGTATTCTGCACCATTCATGTAGAACATACACATTCCAGATTTGTATGTTCAGCTTGATAAACGTACACCAGGGGGCAAAAAATGTTTTGCTCTGAGAAAAAATGGATCTAAAAATGTTTGTCTATAAATCATCAGTGTCTTGAATGATGACAGTCTGTTCACCATGTTAAAATACAGCAGAATATCTGCATGTTAGAAACATATATTACTTACCCCAAAGCATTTCAAAGCTTTCTCCTACAAACAATAATGATTTAAAGATATCTAGCGCCTAGCATTCCTTTCTTTTTTTCACATATCACTTTCCATTGTTTCATGCAAGAATGTTAAATGTACTATAGAGCATCACCAAAACATTCAAAGTATTGATAGCATTGATCATTTGTACTGAGCATATCAAATGAATTTATTATTTGAATGACTAGCAAATATTATGGAAAAAAATAAGCCTGGGTGTCCAGATAATAGAATGGACCTATGATATGTTGGAGTTCACCTCAGTGCATCTAATATGCTGATAAAGTTGCCATAATATTACTGTGTTCATTCATGGGATTCTCAACAGTAAAAGCAGATTATACAAGTGGCAAGATTACAGGAAAGAAGTACAAATTTTATAAGGGAAATTTAGAGTTTGAGGTATGAGGAAAAGAGGAATAAGATATCTTAGTTTTTTGTACTCATGAGCAAGAATACATTATACAGTGACTTACTAACTGAATTTGCTCACCTTTACTAGTGAACATTTTACATTAGGTGACAAACTGTCCCGCATAAGGGTTGTAGCAAATAATCACCATGGACTCATCACTGAGGTAAGAAGGACAGTGCTGAAAAATAAAGAAAGAGGACAGAAAAGTGGTGATACCTGGCACCTAGCAGTACAGAACACTACAAGGAAAATCTAAGAAATAACTTGTCATTGGGATTTTTTTATTTTTGTGTTACCTTCATTTGCTATCTTACTTTACCAAATGCAGGTACAAAGTAGGCTAATGAAGTCAACAAAATACAATAAAGAAGAGCTTTTTGCAGTACATAGTTGCAGGCAAGACATATATATATATATATATATATATATATATATATATATATATATATATATATATATATATATATAATCTGATGTTGGAAGACTTTGTGAAAACAATTAAAAATAAAAAAACATGCTACACAATAAAATTCAGACAAAAGAAGGTATAAATGAATAAAGTACAAAGTAAAGATGTAGAAGCTGCTTCAAAAAATTAGTTAATGTATCAGTTGATCATTCCGGAGTCTTTGAACAAGGGATATGGTAGGGAAGGCCAACTAACCTGGGTCAAGCTGCAACACCTTCATAGGTTCATAGGTTCATAGGTTGGTACTAGGTTATTGGCCCTAGGGCCTGTACACGCCTAGCCATAACAATTTCCTGGCTGTTTCTTCCCACAGTATTTACTTCCCTGGACCCCTGGTCTAGCAGGGTGACTGACATGATCTCTGGGGTGAATTTCCTATCTCCTATCCAATCTTCAAGGTTCCTTTTGAAGTGGGCCAGAGAGGCGCTCTGCTTGACATATATGCGCAGTCTATTCCAGAGACTGGGAAGTCTATGGGTCAGGAACCTATCCCTCCAGCATGTTTTGTTCATTGTGATGACAAGGTTTAGATCCCTGGAGCATGTGTCTCTGAGGGATTAGGATTTCTTTAAGTGTAGCATGTCCAACAGCTCCAGGTTTGACATGGTCTTGCATGTTTAGCAGAGATCACCTCTGAGTAGATGATATGCAACAGAGTATAACTGGAGTTTTTTAGACTGTCAGAATAAGGCATCTGCTTTAGGCCTGTGATTCTTTTACTGAGGTATTTCTGTGGCCTTTTCAGTTGTTGCAGATGTCTTGAGGGGTACATACCAAATGAGGCGTTGTATTCTATAATGGGTCTAATGAGGGATGAGTGCAATGGGACTATGACCTCCTTTTTTCTGGATGAAAAGCCCTTAGTGATGAGGTGTGCCACATAGAAGGATTTCCTGACTGTTGTGGCGATGTGGTTATCGAAAATGAGACCACTGTCCACCTGTGTCCCTAAGTCTCTTATCACACTTTCAGTGTTTAGTGTACTGCCAACTATGTGTAATTCACAGGTACATGTTTTTTCCCCAAAGGGGATAACTATGCATTTCTTGGCATTGAGCTTGAGCCAATGGCTCTGGCACCAAGCATCTGTTTCTGTAAGGCCCTTTTGTAGAATATCCACATAATTTGGGGATTCAATAATGGCTCCCAGTTTGCAGTCATCTTTGAACTTTGTTAGCCAGAGTCCCTTAGTGTTGGCCTGTACTTCAGAGAAGTAGATGCCAAACAAAAGCTGTCCCAGGACTGAACTCTGAGTTACTCCACTTGTCACTTGTCTGTAGCTGGATTTGGAGTTGGCTACTTTTACAGTGTGGGTTCTGTCAGTAAGCCAGTTGGCAACCCATCGAGTGACATAAGGATTAATGCCCAGCTTAATAAGTTTATCTAAGATTCCAGAGTGGGGGATGATATCAAAGGCCTTGGCGAGGTCTAGATAGCCTGTGTGGACCACCTTACCCTTGTCCACGGCTCTGGAAACTGTTTCAAAGTCAATCAGATTCAGGACACAAGATCAGCCCTTCACAAACCCAAACTGCATGTGGTCCAGTGTTTGAAGGTTGCCAATGTCTTTGTTTATAAGTTCCATGATAATACATTCCATGGCCTTGCAGATCAGGCTCATCAGACTGATGAGGCAGTAGTTCCCAGGATCCAAGGTGGATGCCCCCTTGTGGAGTGGGATAACTGTAACTGTGTGCCACTCAGTGGGCATGAAGCCTGCGGTGAGGCTATGATTAAACATGACACTTAGGTGAGGTCCCAGTTAATTCTGTAGTTCATGTAGTACACAGCCTGGGATGTCGTCTGATCCCATGGATACTGTATTCTTAGCTTTGGAGAGTGCATTTTTTACCTGGGTGGCCATTATTACTGGAATTTGGCAATCTTTCGGTATTGAGATGGGCCCTTTAGGGGTGAGAGGGTGGTGAAGTTTGCACTGAATCAATCTGCCAGGATATTGGCAATATCCTTGGGATATTAATGCCATTCTGTTGTAGCTCAGAGCAGATCTGAGCATTGCCATTTAGATTCTTGACGTAGCTGTAGAATGCCTTGTGGTTGTCTTTGGAATCTTTGGCAATTTTATTTTCATAACTAGCTTTGAAGAATTTTATGAGAGATCTCAGCTTCTTACTGAGGCTGGTAAGGGTGTTTTTTGCATCCTGGGGTTTCCTCTTTTTTGCAACAGTTTCTTCCTTTTGTTGTAAAGTTTGTTTATGGCAAGGGACCACCAGATTGGCTTCCTTTTTTTGGAGGGGAGCATCTTGGTTCTATTGGGGATGGCACAATTCATGCATGAGTGGATGTGCTCGTACAGTGCCTTAGTGTAGGATTCAGCAGTCAAACTTTCAGTTCCAGTCTGCATGGGTGTCATGAAGTTTGTTACTTCTAACTTGAGTATCATGAAGTTGGCTTTGGAGAAGTTTTTTATGGAGGTTTCCTTACTGGGGGTGGGGGTGGGATGTGGATGTCATGGGTGATTAGCTTATAGTCAGACCTGACCAACGAGGGAGTGACCATAGGTGTGGAGCATCGATTTCCAATGTTGGTAATGACCAGGTCTAGGATATTGGACCCCCTGGTGGGACTAAGGATTAGTTGATCCAGGGTGTTGGAATTTATGAATTCCAAGAACATTTAGGCAAAGGTGTTGGTACACAAGTAGTTTTCCCAGTTAATGGCAGGGTAGTTGAAATCACCCAGTATTAGGGTGTTTGGTTGTATCTTAATATTTTCCAGTATGTTTAGAAAGGTGTAGTGAGAATCTCGAGGCATGGTGGAGGATCTGTAGCAAGCTACAATTTGGATTGCAGTCTTATGTAGTGTTAGTTGCACCTGGAGAATTTCAGACGCATTTTGTTGGACAGCTAGCCTGGTGTTGTGAATATCCTTGGTGAATATGGACATTCCTCCACCTTTAATGTTTTAGTCCTGGTTTGGTGGCCGAAATGTGTGGTAAGAGATGTAGCCTGGTATTGCAGGGGTGCTCTCTGGAGCCTTGAACCAGGTCTCAGTTACTGCACAGATATCAATGTTCTCCATTATTAGGAGTGCCTCGAGAGAGAGTGCATTTTGAGATTTAGACTTCTAACATTGAGTAGCATTACCTTCAGATTTTATATGCTTGTACCTGTTACGGTGGTGGCTTTGTCCTTTGAACTTTGCCTAAAAATGGCACTATAGGGGTGGCAAGAGCCTTAGCCACTAACCTGAATCCCAGGGGCAACAGGTGCAGTCCATCTCTGGCAAAGGATCATGGTCTGTTGATCATGTTGTCCCAGGCTGACAGATACTGGATCCCCTTTGACACCAGAAGCTTAGCCAATTCTTGAAATCAATCATTTTGTCCTTATACTGTGGTATCATTCTGGTCTGCGGTGGTGGTGCTGCGGTAGCATTGTCGCCTCATAGCAAGACGTTGTTCCATTCGATTCTCAGCCACAGCGTCTTCTGTGTGGAGGCATACATGAATGGGGCATGCCTTTGTTGAAGGTTGTGCATCAGGGCTGGTAACCTGGTACGTAAAAATCCACTACCAATCATTAGCGGACCGGAGTTCCGCTGTGGCAACCCCTAACCGGGAAAAGCCGAAAGACGCAAACTGTGGTATCATTTTGGGAGAAGGCAGGATGCTACTCAGGGATAGGGTTATACCTGCCTGGGCCACATGATCCGAGAGCTCTTCCATGTCTCTTTTCATGTAGTCCAGGGAAGTACGTCTCAAGTCATTCACTCCAACATGGACAATGCAGAGGCATATTTGTACTTGTTGTGGAGTGACTTGAGCGCATGTGTTATGTGGCGGATCCTGGCACCGACAGGCAGCTGACTGTAATCTTCTCCTTGTTCAGCCAGGTGAGTGGGACAACAATGTGCCTGACTATAGAGTCACCTATGACTAAAGTGTCGGATACGTTGTCTTGCCTTAGGGGCTGTTGTTGGGTGTCACACTGGTGACACTTTGGTTGTAGCTGGTGTTTGTGTTTCAGCTTTGGAGGTCCTTGTTGCTTGAGCAGGTTACTGTTAAGGGCCACCACATATGTGAGTTTAGTGTTGCCATGTGTAGGTGTTGGTGGTGTGGGTTTATAAGGAATATGTGTTGCTTGAGGTATAGTGCGGGTGTTAACCTTCTCCTCTTGACTGTCTAGCACAGTCGGGTGGAGAGAGCTTTGCTTCCAGTTTGGCTATGTAACTGCATCTCTTGCAGGTTGTAGTGTTGGGTGGTAAGAGGAGAGGGTTGTCTGTGTACATGAGACAATTCCTGCATTGCCTCAGTATGCCAAGATTCACCAGGTGAACAGGAGAAGTCACAGGAAGCTGACCCTTGGACATGTCTGGTTTGTTTTTTTTTTTTTTTTGTAAAGTACAAGAGCTGTTTTCCCTTACCTTAGCAAGGTAATTTGCAATTATAGGCTGTTTAGTGCCTACAATTAATTTCTCCTTATTAACAAGGAGAGTTGAGTGCTTGTATCAGTTTAAGACTTCCTAGTGCTTTCCAGCAGGTTTTAAAGCAAGTGCTAGTCACAGGGATGCTTAAAGGTAAAATGAAAAAAATGGTTTATCCTAAACACTGCAGTGTGCACTAGAGGAGGTAGATATGAAAGTAGGTAACTTAAGTTTTATCTGTCTAAAAAGTTAAGTTTTAGTGGAGAGTCACTATTTTTAAAACAGCAAGATAGATTGAAAGGGGGTGGTCACTATTGTATGCTGGTACTATGGAATATACTATGGCCAATACATTTAAATAGTTGAAGGGGAGTGATTTCACAAAATGATAATTTTGTGCTTACTCACACAAGCCAGTAAAAACAGAGAGGAAATTAGGTATTTGGTCAAATTAATGTAAGGGGAAGGCAGCTAGAAAGACAATGGTGTTTAAGAACACAGCAGTAACTGGGTGGGGGGGTGGAGAAAAAAATTCTGCCTGGCTCACAAGAGACAGAGCTGTAGTCTCTTTTCAAGTTTTAATATGCAGTTAAATGCAGAATACAAGTAAAACGCAAGGTAAATAAAACAAATCACAGTATTCAAAATAGAAAAAGGTAATAAAGTAATACAAAAAATAAAAAGCAAACTATCCTTTCCTCACAACAAAGTGTAGCAGAGTCTGGGTGAGCCTTTCTAGTAAAAAACTGTGTGCACGGCCTGTGTGCACAGCAGGACTGGTGTTGGCATTTAAGTATCAATCTATCACTTCCACCCCTCCGAGCAACCTTTTCATTTATGCTTCGAACTTTTAGGAGTAGTATGCACAGACTGAGTTGTAGCTTCGATACTCTTACATTATGACAAGCCTGTGTACCACACTATGGTGGCCCATCTCACAAAGGAATATTCACAGTTATTGGCATTTAGTTGTAACAATGAAACATTACAACAACTGTATGTACAGAACAGAACTTAGGTGAAATTGATCATAGACAAAGCTTACACTTACACAAACATGCACACACACACACAGACACACACACACACACACACACACAGACACACACACACACACACACACACACACACACACACACACACACACACACACACACACACACACACACACACACAATCCAGAACTTCCATGCCCCCCACTCCCATTCTCGTCCCTACACACAATGCACCTTGCTTTTTTTTTCTTTATTTTCTTAGATTTTACCTTAACCTTTTAGCTTTTCAAGTATGCCATAACTTCTAGATGCTCTGAAATGCATTTTTACAGTTTTTATACACAACTGTTTTATCAAATAATGGCTTGAACAGAAATTTTGATTAAGAAAATCAGTGCTGTTCCACTCTAGTTTTCCTCATATCCTTTCACTACACATTTCCTGATCAAGACAGCAATATAATAAACATTTAGAAAATAACTCAGTTAAGCTGGAGCTCCCAGAAGGCATAGAGTTATAGATGCTCTGCAATGCATTTTAGAGCATTTTCCCAACTTTCCAATAATGGCCTAAACAAAAATGAGTAAAAGGATAACTTTCAGGCTTATTTTATTTTATGTCAAGGAAGATATAAATTGTGCCCAAAGCTTAATGTTCAAAGCTCATAAAATATTAAGTCACAATAAATACGCCAAAGTTGTGAAGTACACAGATCCTGTCTGAAAATATTGCCTTCCTCCCTAACTCTCCCTCCCCACCCAAAAAGACAGTCACCACCTGTATGTCTCTCTAGTGGTAGATTGGGATGCAGAGACTCAGATAGCCAAAAGTCATGTCTTTTAAATGACTGTCATATATGTACATAGCATGCCTCCTCACTCCTAACCCCCAAAGGTAGTCATGTGTATAAGTGACTGATGTGTGGCTGTGAGGAAAGTGAAAAAATAATGATTTTACAGTAATGCATTCTACTTTGTTTCTCCTGTACAGTACACTGCCCCAGACAAGCCATAGTAACCTTCGCTGTACACCTCTAAGGTCTGTGAGAAAAGTAAAAGAAACAAAGACCACACTGTCACAGGTCAAACACAAGCTATAATAACCTCCTGTGCACACCTGCAAGGTTTGACTGTGATGAAAATTATAGAAGTGATGACCACACAACCCCCACCCCCCCACACACACACAAACAAAACCTACAGAAACCTGTACACACATCTGAACAGGGCTGGTTTTAGAATGGGTGTGGTAGAAACAGAGGCTACCACTAAGTCCATGCCAAAATCCATATAAAAAGTCTGGGGAGAGGTGGCCACCAGACTCCTAGAAGTTCTAAATGTCTGAATGTTCTGTGATACATTGTATGCCTTATTTTGAAGTACAATTACTTGTTGACATTTTTACTGTTACCTAGTAGACTAATGTATGTATTCAGGCATTACTGGGTATGTGAAAAGATAAAAATCAGTGATCTGTTTATACACACAAACAAGCATAAGCCATAGCAATAGTAGTTTTGCATTTATTTTAGCAACACTGGTACTACCGCACAAGACCAGTGACTGTTGTTTAGCAGTCAAACAGCAGCAGGAGATAAGTCACATTTATTTACCTGATTGAGCAGTAATGCATACCTGTCACTGCCCCTGATTTCAGAGATCATCTCTGATTTCACCACATGATTTTGATCTGTCCCTTGTAAAAAAGCTTGATTTATTGGTAAACTATACAGGATTACAGCCAATCATTAAACCCAGAGATCAGAGTTTCATAATTCTTACTGTCCAAAAATTCACTTTGATACAAAATGTTATTCTGTTAACTATGTAAGCGAATTAGAGGAATATTTAACATGTGTTCTTGATTTTGGGCCTTTATTCTGCCATTGTTTTTGACTTTGCCCAGAAAGCTCGAGGAAAGAAGCTGTGAGTTATAGTATCTGATGTTCTGGTAATACTTATAAAACTCCCTGAAGGTTGGAAGCATCATCTCTTCTTAAAATCCAAGCTATACACTGAGATCAGTCACAATGGCCTGCTGATCTCGTGTACGTATGTTGCTCATGTGCATCATCGGCTTTATTCTAACAAGGTCGTATCACAGCCCTGTTTAGTTAAAGAGTGTAATCAGAAAATGAATACATTTTTTTTCTCCACAATTTTCCCCAACCAGTAGTAGATTTTGTGTGTCCACCTCACAGTCAATGATTTAAGACTACCACTCCCCTCCAGCAATGGGTATTACAGATACCTAAAGATGGCTTTGTTGTTACTTTTAATGAAGGGAATGTCCACCAGCAAGATTTATCTAAGCCAGAGGCACTATGTCAGTGGTAAAATATTTAATGTAATTTTGAAGCATTTTACTTTCCAAAGCACTGTTACTATAACCAGAGATATCTTTGAGTTTTAGAGGAGCCATAAATAAGAGTTATTATTACCCACCTGGTTTATTAAATACAAAAGACTGCTATACTAACTTTTGTTGGTTTAACAGGCATGTTATGACTTGCTAGCTGTTATATTTGGGGGACCCTCAGGAATGCAGGGTTCACTGATGCCTAAAACATAGGTTTCCTATTATCAGTTTTCCAGTATATAATTAGGGCCACACAGCACCAAACCAAGGGAGTCACTATTAATTATATTTCTAGATTCAGAACCATGAACATTTGTTTGAACCATAATATATTGTATTATGCTGACTGGAACTAAAGATTTTAAGAAAGTAATAAATCTGTCTATTTTTATCTTTTTAGAAATTTTCTTTAGAAAACACATTATCTGAAACAGAAGGCCGCTATGTTGCAATGTTGCAGAATATCCAATCAGCCATCCATGATATTGAAGAAAATCTATCTCAACTGCGGGCAGAAATTGAGCGTCAGTCACTGGACTACCAGATGCTCCTTGATGTCAAAACGAGACTGGAAAAGGAGATTACTCAATATCGCATACTACTGGAAGGAGAGGAGGGCAGGTGAGTTCAAAATATACCTGTTGCCAAGGATGCATTATATGAAGCCAAGCTTATTGCATCCAATATGATTTCACAGTGGACAGACAAGGAACTTGATGACTGGTAGAGACTTTTAAGTTGTTCAGGAGAATAAGAAAAGTTCCATGGAACCTTTAATTAAAACCAGTACTGAGAAACAAACGGGCCAAAATGAGAAATGCTAGGGGAGTGAATGAGAAGTTACAATTCACCAGGAGTCAGGCCTGGTTCATGCCAAAACAATTAATGATTTTGCGTAGCTAGAATAGACAGACTAAATAGCTCATTTTTTTAGAACCGTAACAGTAAAATAAAAAATTATGCGTATATGCAGGTGCATTTTTGCGACTTTTTGTTCTGTGAAATTGCTAATCAATTTTATAAACAGGCGACTGTCTGCCATAGACAAGCAGCTGATATTGAAATACAAGTGAGTGAAATGAAGAACTCTGGTCATTTTCTGCCAGCAAACCAATCAGTATTACCAATATAAGTGACATCTTCACAATTGTAAGCTATATAAGGGATATTCAGTAATACTAATCTTCAGTAGGAAGCCATGTTGTGTGTATGTTCTAGTTTTCTCACGTTCATAGGTTCATAGGTTCATACTAGGCTATCTGCCCTAGGGCATTTATAAGCCTAGCCAGAGTATGTTTGGCTTTCGCCACCCATTTTAAATTAATTTTGCTATGCCCTTTTTCGAGGTTAGTATACTGTGCCTCTGTCTAACAGTGACACAGAAGTGATACCCGGGGTAATCCTATGATCTCCCATCCACTCATCAAGATTCCTCTTGAAGAGAGTCAGTGAGGGACTCTGCCTAACCTGGACTGGGATTTTATTCTAGAGTGAAGGGAGCCTCTGGGTTATGAATCTGTCCCTCAAGCATGTCCTATTTATTTCAGTGCTCAGGTTCAAGTCTCTTGAGTGTGTAGCTCAATGGGATTTGGATTTTTTGAGGTGCAGCATGTCCCTTAATTCCGGGTTGGACATGGCCTTATACGTCAGGCACAGGTCACCTCTGAGCAGGTGGTATGCCACTGAGTAGAGCTGGAGTTTCTTTAACTGGGCAGCATATGGCATCTGTTTGAGCCCTTTGATCCTCTTGGTGAGGTACCTTTGGGGTCTTTCCAGTTGCTGCAGGTGTTTGGTAGGATACATCCCAAAAGGGTACTCTATTATGGGCCTGATGAGGGATGAGTAAAGAGGCACGATGACCTCCCCTAATCTAGATGTGAATCCCTTCATGATTAAGTGGGCTATATAAAATGTTTTTCTAACCACTTTGGCCACGTGGTTGTCAAATGAAAGATTGCTATCAACTTGGGTCCCCAGGTCCCTAATTACTTCTTGTGTACTTAATGGATTACCACCTATGTGGTAATTTGTGGGCACTTTGTTTTTGTCAAAGGGGATCACAATACACTTTTTGGCGTTTAGCTTGAGGCCATGGCTCTGGCACCAGTTGTCTGTTTCTATGAGGCCCTTTTGGAGGATGCTTGTGTCGGCTGGAGAGTCGATTATGACACCCAGTTTGCAGTCATCTGCGAACTTGGTCAGCCACAGTTCTTCCGTGTTGGCCTGTACCTCCGAGAAATATATACCAAACAAGAGAGCTCCCAGCACTGAGCCTTGTGGGATGCCACTTGTAACTGGTTTGGAGTCTGACATGGCTCCAGCAATTCTAACCATGTGGGTTCTGTCCTTGAGCCAGTTTGCAACCCATCTAGTGACATAGGGGTTTATATTTAAGCTGGTGAGCTTATCTATAATGCCCAAGTGGGGTATTGTATTGAAGGCTTTTGCGAGGTCCAGGTAGGCTGTGTGGACCACCTTCCCTTCATCCATGGCCTTGGTGACTGTTTCAAAGAAGTCGATCAGGTTTAAGAGGCAGGATCTGCCCTTAACAAAGCCAAACTGGGTAGGATCCAGTGTCTGTAGGTCCCCAATATCTTTATTTATGAGGTCCATGATGATCCTTTCCATAGCTTTGCAGACCAAGCTAGTCAGGCTTATGAGGCAATAGTTTCTAGGGTCTGTTGAGGCACCACCTTTGTGGAGAGGGACCACTGTTGCTGTACGCCACTCTTTTGGTACATATCCTGTAGTAAGGCTGAGACTGAACAGTAGTTTTATGTTTGGGTTTAGCTCTTCTTTGAGTTCATGTAGGATGCAGCCCGAGACACCGTCTTGTCCCATTGATGCTGTGTTTTTTGCTTTGGAGAGGGCGGCTCTTACCTGAGCATCTGAGATGTCAGAGGGGCAGCACTCTGCTGGGATAGAGATTTGCCCTTTTGGTGGGGGGGGAGTTTGCACTGAACCTGTCAGCTAGGATGTTGGCAATGTCTGTGGGTTCGGTGTATTTTTTGTCATTTTGGACTAATTTTGAGAATATCTGGGAATTCCCACCCAGGTTCCTAACATAACTAAAGAAAGCCTTGTGATTATCGTTAGTATCCTGTGCAATTTTTCTCTCGAATCTGGCCTTAGACGATTTTATGAGTGCCCTTAGTTTTTTGCTGATCAGAGATGCCTTCCCTTTTTGGGATTTTGCTCTATCATGTAGTAGCTTCCCCCTTCTATTGTATAGTTTGTTTATGGCTGGGGTCCACCAGACAGGTCGTCTGCCTTTGGAGGATTGGGTCTTGGTTTTATTTGGGATTGCATGATCCATGCATTCCTGAAGGTGTTCATAGAATGCATTTATAAAGGATTCTGTAGTCTGGGCCGTATTTTCCACAGGCCCGGGGGCTTTGAAGGATTCCACCTCGGTTTTGAGGAGTGTGAAATTTGCTTTAGAGAAGTTTTTCACTGTGGTTTTTTGGGCAGGGGTTGGGGTCGGGATGTGAATATCCAGTGAGATCAGTTTATGGTCTGATCTTACCAGTGAGGGATACACTTCTGTTCTGGAGCATAGAGTCCCCATGTTTGTGATGATCAGGTCCAGTATGCTTTCCCCTCTTGTGGGAGTGGTAACAAGTTGTTCCATAACATTTGTGTTTATGAATTCTAGGAACCTTTGGGCTAGGGTGTTGCAGCTAGAGTAATGCTCCCAGTCTATGTTTGGGTAGTTGAAGTCGCCCAATATAATGGTGTTTGAAGAGACCTTCATATTTTCCAGTGTTCTCAGGAAGGCCGAGTGGGGTTCCTGGGTTTGGGAGGGTGGTCTGTAGCAGGCTATAAACTGGAAGGCAGTTTTACCCACTGTTAGTTGCACATGGATAGTCTCTGATGCTTCGTGCTTTGCCACCAACCTGGAGGTGTGGGTATCTTTGATGAATATCGATACTCCCTCTCCTTTTGTGGTTCGGTCCAAGTTTTGGGGCCGAAAAGCATGGTATGTGGTATAACCTGGTAGTGCTGGGGTGCTCTCGGGAATCTTGAACCAGGTTTCTGTTACTGCACAGATATCGATGTTCTCCATGCTAAGGAGAGTTTTGAGTGCATGCATCTTGAGGTTTAGACTTCTGGCGTTGAGTAGCATTACTCTTAGTTTCTTATCCCTTGTGATACCTATGGAGGTGGGTTTGTCTTTTGAGCCTTGACTAAAAAAAGCACTATGGGGTAGCAAGAGCCTTTGCCAATATCCAAAAGCCCAGCGGTGACAGGTGCAAGCCATCCCTAGTGAAGCATCGTGGCTTGTCGAGCATATCATCCCAGGCTGACAGGCATTGTTTCTGGCCAGCAGTTCTTGACATTTAATAGTGTACAATAAACACAATGGTTTGAAAGTAAACCACAAACTGTTTGCAAAATGACTAATTTATTTACCATTATTACAAAATAAATTATCACAATTTTATTAAAAATTATATTTGTGGTCAGAAACCTTAAGATCAAACTTTCTATACAAATTAGTCTACCAGGACACAGTTACTGCTCTAATTAAATTATAAAAAAGCAAACCAAGATGAAATGGCAATGTATTGCAGGCTTCAATAAAAACTAAAATAAATGGTCAAATAATCGTAGTCATCTTTATTAAACAGTTACATAGTAAGTGCTTTTGTCCGAATTACATCTGATGATAGCAGAAATCCTGTTTGGATAAAAATACTTACTGTTTTAATGGTTTAATAAATTTAGTTGTGGTTAGTTTGACCATGTTTTATTATTATTTATGGATTTAATTAAAATACTAATAGCAATTAAGCGATACTTTAGTCACTCATTTAAATTGTCAACGAAAATCATTAATTTTAAATGTGCAATCTTTTATGTCATCAGCATATTTTGTTGTTTTTTTGTGTTTGTATTATGAGTTGTAGGTCATAGACATTCTCTAGTCACAGGGTAGTCTGCGACCAGAAACTAACTCATAATTTTAAAAGTAAATTAGGCACCTGATCTAGATGTAAAACATGAAAAATTAAACTGACAAAAATGTAAAATTTGATATTTTAGCTGTAATACTTATTTTTGTAATTAATAGCTTTTTATCAAACAATTAGTTGTTATTTTAACTAACTGCACACTTTATCACTGATTCATTAGTTTTAATACATATTTTTAATATCATATATAATTTTTCATTCTCTAATTATTTATAGTTCTTATTTTGGTAATTAATTATATACTTTTTTATTAATTATTCTTAATACAGTTTAATTTAGTAAATACTTTTACTGATTAATTAGTTTTATTATTAATTAATTAATTTACACTTTGTTGATTGGGTTAGTGTCATTAGGCCAGAGGTACATTTTCAGGGGAGATCCAAGGTGGTGTTCAAAGTGATTAGCGGAAATTTGGCCAGGACACTGGGAAACTTCCACTACTCTTTTTTTCAGTTATTGCTGTGGGATTTTTTACCTCAACTTACACTGCAACCATCTCAGACAGATATTCCTAAGTTTCATGTGTCACTCAAAGGATTGCACATTCAAGAATTCAGCACCCTCCTTATACTAAACTTCAGTCTAAATTATTAATTTCAAATTCTCCTCTGTGTTACTGCCCAAGGTTGTGTTAGGAACAGCATTGCCATTTCATGTTGGCAATTGCAGCAATTCTCTCTGCAAAGTCTACCTACAACCCCTGTCCCTCCAGTATCCCTTTTACTCCATTTAGTTTCTCTGATCTCTCTCTAATTGTTATTCATTTTCAACAACCAAGTAAATAAAGCATTGAGACAACAAATAAAAAGGTATTTGAAAAAAATGCAAAATCATTTTTGGTGAACTCATTTTTAATTCATTTGAAGCCTAGATTTCATTTCAGTTATAGGAAATCAATGAGCAGCTGTGAAAGTATCAGTTGTGACTAAAATGCATTGTAATTCATTCAACAAATACATCTGGAATGAAATATTAAGTCATTCACCATGTGTGTGTCATAATTAGATGCTAGTTGAAAAGATTTCTAGAGGAAAAAATGGGTGATGTGGAATAAAACAACAATAGATAATGTAGGATTAGAGAGACAATACCACGTCAGTCCTTGAGATGTTATCTTTTTAGTTTGGAATATTTTAACTTTGTGGAAATGGTCAAAAATTCTAATTAATTTTCTTTTTATGTTCACAGAAGCCACAGCAGTACCACAATATCATCAGGTAATCCGTTTGTTTATTTTCCCTTTTTCAGGTTTTTTTTTAAGTGTGCAGTAAATTAACCAAAGAAAGCATGCAGATCAGTTAGACCAGGCTTTCATCCTTGTATGACTATACAACATACTTTGATTTTTCCTTGACCTTATTTGTGATGTAACATTCTGCAAATATTTTATAACTATCCTAAAAGTTCCCCAGAAATTACAATGAGTCCATATTAGGTCTTCAATCAAAATAATTTGTAGATCCTATTTTAATTGGGACTAATCCACATATTGCCATCCATTTGGCTTAAAAGCTTTCACCACCCCCATTCCCTATCACTTTTAGGAAAGCTACATATATGAAATAATGAAACAAGCTTGGCTGCTGCTCATAATTTAAATGTATTTTTATTTATGCATTTGAAAAATAATTTAATAGTAAACACTTTTACCTCTGAAAGCTTACTTCTGTAGAATGCAGCCCTTTATTTATTGATATTGCAACTGTCTTATAAATACTTTATGTGCAATCTGACTTGTACTTCATCAGTTTTGTATTTGTTGCTGTAATGTTTTGCTTTCTGAGTATCATATGTTTCAGTCTCTGTATCTCTTACTGGCAGGAACATGAGTTTCATCTTCATTTGCCTTTTCTGAAAACACATTTAAGTGCTTCATTTTTACACCCATGCATCATAGCTGGATATATTAGCCAGGGGAAAAAATCCCTAACACTAACCTATATTTTAATAAAATGCCAGCAATTCATTGATATCAATTAGCTCTGATCAACTGCATATGACACTGCTCAGTAGGTATGTGTTATGCAGATTATATGATCATTCTGGTTTTCTGTATTTTTTTTCTTTCTTTGCCCTCCCCTTTGCATGCTCTCCAGTTGCCCAACAACAGCACATAATGCTCCTGGTACTATTCCTTGGGGTCGGAACCACAAAACAGAGCAGCATCACATACACTGTCCTACACAACAGGATTTTTTTTTGGGGGGGGTATGTCCAAACTAGGTGGAGCTATTGGCATCAAATGCATCACTGTATGTAATACTAGTTAGTTCCACCCCCCCAACTCATTACCAAAATGCTAATGGGAAACTGTTTCACAATTTTGGTATAAGCCCATCGCTGTCGATGTGCCTGCTCATGAGCAGATAATTATCTCTCCCTCCTCCCTCCTTCCGCAAGTGTGTAAGGTGATGGCAAAAAGCCCTTCCCTCTTTGCTCCTTCCCCCATTAGTCAAGTTTGTGTCATCTAGATCATAGTCAGGCATCCAGTCCTGTACACCATGGAGCCAGTCTTTGTGATTTTTGAAAGTAATGATGAAATGTGATAAGGGCGAGTATACTAGTCATATATTCTCGATCACTTCTTACTAGAAAGTTTTATTTTGGGACTTACTCACTACCGAGAACTTACCGGGGGTATACTTGAGGTAACTGAAATTTCAGTAGACCGAAATTCATAACACCAAGCCCAGAAACATGAAATTTCACATAAGCAAAACTTCACAATACCGACGTTCAGAAGACTGAATGTCCAACAGTTCAAGCTGAGCGGAACAGGAAATCCACTCATGTGCATGCTCTAGTGTGATCTCAGAGTTCGTATCTTTAAGTATTAAGGGATTTGTGGGGCGTAACCCCTCTGAAAAATTGTTAGTTTAAGCAATATAGTTAGATTTGTTTAATACATGTGTTATGAATATTCATGTGCTATACAAACCATCTTGAATATTTAGTGTTACTTTTAAACGTTTTGGTTTATTGGTTTGTGGGTGGGTCTGGGTGAGGTCAAGTAGGTAGTTTGGACTGAAATGTGTTAAGTTTGCTTTTATAATGGTGTTCGTGCTGCTGTGCTTGATTCTTTGAAGAGGGTAAGTTGGGATTTAGTGTTGTCAGTGTTATGTGTGCCGGTTATGTAAAGTGTCGGGTTTTTAGGATTTAGGTGTTGTGTTCTTGGTGTTGTGAATGTCAGTCTACTGAAATCTGAGATTTCAGTTATCTCAAGTAGACCCCTTACTGGACCATGCTACTAATAAAGGACTGGGGATTATGAAAGCTTCACAAGATGGATGAAGTCGGCTCTATGTTTGCCAGATATCATTTTAATACTGGCATATACATTATGCCTAGAAAAGACTTTTATTTATACTTATCTTACAAACGGCCATGTTTCAGCATATTCAGCATATTCTGGATCTGTGAAAAACATTTATGAATTTTAGGTAAGGTATAACTTGAGTGGTATTACATCAAGAAATGCAAAATTTGTTTTCAGGACAATTTACTGGAAAAGCATTGGATCAGAAATAGTACATCAATTTTATTTATGAGACAGATGGAAAGCTGTTTTACAGATGGGGAAAGAAAGCAGGTTATTAATCAGCTTGGATAAAAAATGTATCCAACACACATAATGTGGTAGGTTATGTCACCCAGGTAGGTCTTAACTGCTTTCAAAGTCTAATAAGTCTGTATTCCTGTACCTGTTTAAGCTTCACTTTTGAAAAAAGATAAATTCTTGTTCAATTATTGCTTCATATAGTGTAACACTTTAATATGCTGTTCTGAACAGGTCCACAGACAAGTGTGCAAATCAAAACAATTGTAGAAGAGTACAAGGATGGAAAGAAGGTCTCGGTGAAGGAGGAGAAGCATGGACATCTGTGAAACAATGAAAACTCTTGTAGACCCACTTTACATCCAAGAGGCAAAGAACATCATGTGGACACGTTGAGATTGTACTAGAAATTGAAATCAGTGGATGGAATGTAACTAGGAAATGTAAATATTTCCCATCTCCAAAGACCACAAAAAACATTAACTAAGATTCAGTGAACCATATCAGTCAGTCTTGTCTTAAGGCCTTACCTTGGTGTCTTGCCTGGCTTAAGGGTAAATAACACAGTAGGAAACTTGGGACTAATCCTCTCTCTTGATGAATTGAGTAATAAAAAGATTTTCAGAACAGTATTTATAGAATAAAGCAACAGATAAGATGCTCCTAACTTTTAAGTAATATACTCTGTGGGAAATAAGGCAATCAGTAGTTGTTAATTCTGTATAGTATTCTCTTAACATAGTCAAAAGTGGGTCTACCTAAATGTCCAGCTTAATTATAATTCATTTTGTTCTGTTTTTATACCAGTCTAATGTTTGCATTTTCTTGCATCACTGTGAGTTATGTAATACAACCAAATGTGTAACTTGGCTCACTTCAAATGTTTAATAAAGCAAATTTTCTTTGGCACTTCAGTTATGACCTCATTTATTTTCATATCATAAGCTTATACTTATTGAATTCTCTAAAAACCGTTCAACACTGTATAGAAATTAAGATGGAAAAATGGAAAAAGAGAGCAAAAGAGTAAGAGAAAGAGAACAGAGGGGTAGGATAGGTCGTACTTAATGCTGAGATGGGAATGGCATAAAGACTGTGGTGAGAAAGGTAAATTAGTAGCATTTAGTTGTTGCTTGTTTACCGGGAAAGTCCGACTTGGAATAAGCCAATTTTCAGCAGAAGCCTGGGGTGAAATGCTCCAGATGCATGTCTTTGTAATGTGGGAGCAAACTGGGGCACCGAGGGAAAATCCAGACAAACACAAAAAAGACATGCAGACTCCAGAGCGAAGGCACCCCAGCTGAGAATCAAACCGGAGAACCGCTTGCTGTGAGGTGACAACGCAAACTGCTGAACCACTGCACTGTCCAGTATGTAGGCACACTTTGCCTTGTTCTGACGTTGGGTAAAAAGGAAACTGACAGGTGGCTGTATTTGTAGGAATGGGGATGTGTGTGTGTACACTAAGAAAATAGTGAATCAGAGACTGAATATATGTATTATAATACTAAGAAGAAAAAGAAGTAAATCTACTGGGGTGAGATAACCAACACTAAATGAAGGGTAGACAGCACTGGGAAATCAAAACAAGGCATACAGAAGGATAAGAGGTGGTGGTAGCATGAGGAACAAGAATATGAAGTGACCAGAAAACAGATGGCTACATTTTTCCAGCAGGCCAGTGCAGGCTTAGAAACAGAACTAACTAGAGGAGCTAAGGATAGGCATGTGATGTGTTTACATCTGTACAGAAATATGTGAAAGGTCAAAGCAGAGACAAAGTTACTGGAGAAAGGAAGAAAAGAAAAGATCAGTTCATTATGAAGGAGACACGACCAATATACTGAATGAGGTTCTTCATCTCAGGGTTTACAAAGGAATAAAAGGCACAATTTCAGATTCTGATAAGAATGCAGGAAACAATCAGGACAGAGGACAGGCATCTACTGTGTAGATGGAGAAAATGTTCAGGGGACTTTAATGGTGCTGAAAGAACTAGAACCATATGGTGGATAAAACACCAGTAAAAAGCGCATACTTTCTCACTGCAGACTATAGTGGTACCTCAGGACTGAAGTGTGACAGTAACTGTTCTGCCGCACAGAAACTAATTGTGAAGAGCCAGGTAAATACAAACAATCCAGTATCATCTGTATCACAGAAAATGTTATAGGAAGAATTCTACAGGGCAGGCCGGGAGAGTTCCAGACTCAAAATTATTTTGCAGATGGGTAGTAACAAGGATTCACTAAGCAATGATTTTATCAGACTAATCTAATCCAGTCTCCGTGTTCTTGGACTGTACCAATAAATTAGAAAAGGAGAAGGGAGGGGTATGCTGAGGAAGTATTACATCAGACGGCAAGATGATAACATGAGAGTGAAGAGGATGATCGGGGCAATATGAATTGAAAATAATGGAAGAAGTCTGCTAGTTAGCACAGTTGATAAAGGTTATAACCTGCTAATGAACTGTTCATGTAATCCAGGGCTTGATTCCCTCAGACTCTGTTTGCTTACTGTGTGACCCTGAGCAAGTCACTTAATTAGACATTCCATCCAGCTCATCCCTGACAAAGGAACTGGTGTCCAATGGGCTTATCCAGTAAATAAAAAAAAAAAGATTTGAGGTGAACATCCATGGTGCTGATGATAGAGTCATCAAACATTTTGTACCAGCATGGTACAATGCAGCTTAATGATAAGTCTGACTGAGAAAAGTATGGACAGGTAGCTGCCAAGACTAGCTATAACGCTTCAATATAACTGAAGAAACCAAATGTTGCCATTTTTCTGCAAGTGTATGTCTGCTTGTGTAGTCACTCCTATGATAACCACACTATGTACAATTGTGCTAACAGTTAGTGCCAATAAAAACAAGTAAATAAGTCCTAGGCTATAGTACCCGAGAAGACATACTGTTACAGATGTCAGTCATCCTAAGTACTATAAGTTTAGGACTGTAATAAAAGTAAACAAAATTATTAATGGAGCAGGAGGCACAGAAAAGATTGGCTCTGTATTACCGAGATTTCCAATGCACTTGGATGATCTAGGGGGAAGTGAAATTCCTTGAATTCAGCTGGTGGGTGGATAAACTGAGATGAAGGACAAACTTAGAGTCTGCTTCATGCTACCAAATGTTGAAGGGCCAAATTATAAGCCTGAACTCTGATCTCACTAACCCACCATGCCAACCTTGCACTGCAGTTACATTTCCTGCCTGTTTAGTGTAAATATGTTATATATTCTTTATTAATTTGACTCCCTCATATGATTTCAACAGTGTAATAGTGTTAAATCAGTCAGTCATGAATATAGCATGGTTAATAGAGAAATTATCATTCTTCCTAAGCTCTACCCACACAACATGATGACATTATTAATCTAATTTAGGATGAGCAGGTAATAAGATGTGGCCTGTGAGTATGTGCCTGTCAGGGTCTTAGAGCAGTCAATTGTTCTCAACCATGGCACATGGCCAAAGCAGTGATCCTCTTGAGTCCCACTTTCTACCAGTACTCAGTGAAAGAACTGCCATCACCAGCATGGTCACTCCTTCCTAGGAGGGGCCCAGCAGTCCTCAAGGCCAGCAGCATCAGATGCTTGAGTCACTAAATGACCCTTTACCACCTTGGCTATAATCAGGACTTAGTTATTCTATTCCACCACAGATGGCTATGGGATTGGAAAATTTTTGGATAAAGCCATATGATTGACATTGCAAGCTAAGAAAGAGCAGTTGATGGTTTCTCCCATATTTAAAGGTAGTAGTGGGTGAAAGGGTTAAACAAATTGTATGACTATTGAGAACATGTGGAATTTGTTCTCTTGATGTTCAAAGCTGCAATGGTAATGCTACAGAGATAAATAAACACACAGTTCAACTCTAATTTAGTAAAAATATTAAGTTATTGCCATATAGGTAAATACTGCTGAAAACTGTTGCAGAGTTGACCCTACAATAAAAGTCTCCCATAAAAATGATGCTGTTGTAAAAGTAACAAAGGAAGTGAATGAAACATTAACAAGCTTCCTTTTTCTTTATTAGTCAGTATACTATGCTTCTGTTTTAAGTGCCTTTAGAAACACAAGAGTAGAGGCACCTCCTTATTAAGGCAGTCTGCTAGATTCTTTTTTTTTTTTGGTAAATGACCACAGGGTAGAGTGAATTATCGGCATTTGAATGAGTTCTTTTGTTCCACTGATTTCCAACTGAAGTATTTTTTTAGGATTTGTAGAGTTAATTGTTTCAACCAAACCTGTGATACGAACAATCTGAAGAGTGTTGTACCCTTGGTCACAAGCGATGAGTTCAGAATACAGTGCAGATAGAAAGTACATTTTTGAGTCTATCTGACATTACAAAAATGTGCATTGTGAGATCTGTTTTTGCTGTTTAGTGCTTTAGTCAAGTCTTGAGTCTGTGAACAGTAGGGTTATAGCATGCCAGACATATCTGTCAAGAACCTTGTTCTTTAATCTTTTTCAAATTCACATTCATTACATGACCAATCCAACTTATCCTTTACAACTATCATCTACTTTTGCTTTCAGTCTTTGCCAGCACCTGTCTTCTCTACTGAATCATGTATTTACATTATATGAACAGCCTGCATTTATTTTTTTAAGAACTGACGGATTTGATCTTCTTACTGTCATGGAACTCTCCAAAGTTTTACTCCAATGGTATAGTTCAAAAGCATTGATTGTACAGTCACAGCCTTAGTTACAGCCCAACCATCACAGGTATATATTATTACTGAGATAATAGAGCTTTGACCATATGGACCTTTGTTGACAAAGTGATGTTAACTGCTTTGAAAATCTTCTTTCTCCATAGTTAGTGTTGTAACCACTGCTCTCCCCAATTACTGGTGTGATCATAGCTTTGACTATATAGAACTTTATAGACAGTGTAATGTTATTGCTCTTTAAAATAGTTTGTTTCTCTCCAATTCGTAGTGTAATCAGAACAGAAGCACCATTTTTAAATTGGTATCTTTTCTTAGCATGTCTGTGATCACCTCATCAGCTGTATGCTTCGTCTGTGCATGTAAAAATAAGCATTGTAACTAATCTTATTCATTGGCAAAGTGTATATTAGCTAGGACAATTATTGCCAAAGTTTATAAGATTAGAGAAACTGCTGTAACAAAATTTTTGAGCCCCCATCATATATGATGTCACAGTATGCTAAGTTTGTGTACAGAGTACTTCATCAGAGATTTAATAGGTACACTGCATTAAAGATGTGAAGATATACTTGCATGTAAACTCTGTGAGCAGCACTTGGCAATTAGCCAATAAACTTACCCCTTCTCTGCAAAAGTAGTCTTTCTAGTGAAATTCTTAACAAACACTGAAGGCATTTCATTGGGTATGGTGGGCTATGCAGTTAGTTAATTTTCTCTCTTTCTCCTTCCCACCTATGTGATTTTTAATCATATCATTTACCTGTACCATTCTGTCAACATCATTTATTTATGTATGTATGTATGTATTTATTTATTTATTAGTTTTGTAGAATCTGTACCTCAAGAAACAAAATAGTTTACCTACCATTATTTACACTACAATCTATTGATTATCTAATAAAACCTAGAGTGAGCAAAGATGTCTGCCAGTCATCTTAGCGACAGATTTTCCCCAAATATAAACTGTCGATGTATGCAAAAACAGCAACATAGTTTTAACTACTAGTTGTGCAGTCCAGGAGTCATAGATCATCCTTTGTTTCATAAACTCCCCTACAGGTGACTATAATCGGGCTTGTTACTGTCCAACCTTTTATTAATACCTAGAAGCCCATAGAGAACATTTGAATCCAAAAAAGTAAGAGACGTAACCATCTTGTTTAAAAGATTACTGCCTCTTATCCCTCCCTCATCTGTCCCATTTTAGGGATGTAGTTTATCTGATGTTATTCTGGCACAGTATCTCAGTGTTCATACTATTTTAATACCAACCTCTTTGAATTTCTAAAACTATTAACTCTTTACATATTGTCTGAGCAGCTTACACATGCTGCTATGATGTCTTTCGCCTCTATGAAGAACAAATTTCCCCTGTATAACCAACACAAAAAAATAATGATTTATTTCACTTATCTGGTTAGCACATCTAGTGGCACTGCAGTACCTTAAGCATTGTTTTTATAAAATAGCATCTTTCTGTATTTTACATATATTTTAAATGCAGAAAAAATCTCAAAAGCAGATACCTGTGTGATAACTCAAAACTTCTGACTGTTTCACACTGAGCACAACCACACTGATTACCTCCTGCTGGTGTGGGAGCAGTTGCCTGCTCTGGTCTTCTACCTCAAATTCCCCGGCCACCTATGTCCCACCCCTCTTAAAACCACATACACAAAATTGCAGAAACACACACAGATAAGCCCGGGTGTATATCATATGTCCGAACGCTAAAATGTCAGAAAGCCAAAACTTCAAACTGGGAAGTTCGAAGTCTAAAATGAAGCGGCAGAACATCAAATTATTTCCCAGGGAAAGAATTCTGTGGGCTGTTTCCGCAGCTTTGCTATTTCCTCCACTGTGGTGCGATCTCAGAGTTGGTATATTTTAGTAGAGGGGTGTGGCGGGCACAGCCTCCCACATTGGGAGTGTGGGGAGTAAAGCCCCCCCACATTAGAAACAGTATGTAGTGTTCGTGTGTTTCTGTGTTTTGTACCGGAACAGATATTTTTTTCCCTGGGAAAAAACTCGCTGTTCTGAGTGTTCGGAGTATTCAGTTTTCGGACTTTTGGGTTTGATATTTACATAGTTGAAGTTTTGACACTTTGACTATGTGATATAGACCCGATCAGCCTTACCACATTCACAGTAATACACGTCTCTATCACTTTACCAAACTTACACATGATTGAAACTTAAAAGAAAGAGATGATAGCAATAAACGTTTAGAGGGAGAAATATTCAGAAAATTGAACTGCATATCACAAAAACACTAGCTGCACTTTCTTTTTTGAAACAGGAAGTGT
The DNA here is from genome assembly GCF_019279795.1 of Protopterus annectens. NCBI lineage: Eukaryota > Metazoa > Chordata > Ceratodontiformes > Protopteridae > Protopterus > Protopterus annectens. Next base: position 992,629,536 of record NC_056747.1, read on the forward strand.
TTGAATGGAGATTGTGGTACAGTGGGGATTGGGAAATTCACTTTTTTCCCCATTGTAGTGTGACCTTGGAGTTGGTATATATAATTTACAGGGGGGGTGTGGGGAGTACAGGAGAGCTTGGCCCCTGCAAAAACTTAAAATAGGTTGTATTCAAGGTAAATAGAAGAGTACGTTTATTATTTCAGCTAAAGAATTGTCAGACAAAAACTGCTTCATGTATAACGTAATAGTTGTGGAAATGATAGGTTAGTTTAATGGGACAGACGTGTATCTTCCCTGACAATTCTTTAACTGAAATAATAAATGTACTCTTCTATTTACCTTGAATACAAACTAATGTAATAATGTAATAGGAAGTCATTTTAAGGTTGGTTTTGTCTTATGTGTAGGATTTAAAGAAGAAAAGGAGTAACTTACTTTTTTTTTTTTGGGAGGGTTAACAGTAGTTCTGCATTGCAGAGCCAATTTTCATGCAGGTAAAAGCTTCTTATATTATATGTTTAAAATAGCTTAGGCTGCCTGCAGAGCAAATAAGGGTTGAATCACCAGTGTATTTGATTCCAGAGGCTTGCTCTGAGGAGTTATACAGATATTGATGAAAACATTAAAGCAGAAAGGGCCAAGAATAGAGAGAGCTTTGTGGCTCCCTGACAGTAACAGTCAAGAAGGAAGAGAGAGGGGAGGATTATGCCATTTAACAGATTGATGTCTTCTGGATATATAGCTACTGAACCACTGGATTAGTCTGTGATAGGCTAAAGGAAGAAATTTGTTGCAGGAGCTTGATAAGTGATACGGTGTAAAAGGCTTTTGAAAAGTCAAGGAATAAAGAACAAACAAGTTTCCCTCTGACCTGGTTTGACTGATTGCATTTGTAAAGGTTAGTACAGCAGAGGTTGTACTGTGACCAGGAGAACGTCCATGTTGTGTGGGAGTGACAAGTTCATGGAGGAGGTAGTGAAGCAGTTGCTTGTGAATACATTTTTCCAGAGGTTTAGACAGTGAGAATAGTATAGTTATTAATCTAAACTTTGATAATTCAGTTGATTTACCACCTTTGTGGAGTGGAGTAATATATGACTTTTTCCAAAGGAATGGAATATAGAATTTTAATACTGACCTGTTTGGTAAGAATAGAGATGGGGTAGGCTATCATATCAGCTGCAGCTTTAAGGTATCCTGATGGAATGGTTACCAGCTGATTGTGATCTAGGTTTTAGTTTTTGCAATAGTTTTTTTCTTTTATAGAAGGTGAGATAGGCTGTAAGTTGAAATAATATGAGTTAGTAGGGTGGGGATGCTGCATATTGGGGGTCATGTATGCATGGAGTCACTGCAGTAAGCTTTGCTATGCTGTGAATGAGGCATGAGTTAAATTGTGATGCTATTTTTAATGCAGAAGAGTTGGGAGAAGGATTTGGCTTAATATTAGAAAAATGTGTACTTAAACATATATGAAGTGCTAGTTTAAAAGCAAATAGTATGTAATGCATTTTATTCTATTTTACAATATGGCAGTAAGAATGATCTTACATGTAATTGCTTGAAGCTTTGGAGCTGCAGTGTGATTGAACTCTGACCCTGGCAGTAGCCAGCTCAGCAAGCTTATGTTTTTCACTAATGATTATCTGCTGGGTCAGGAAAATGAATGTATAAAGCATTGAATCTTTCTTCCTTCCTCTGAGATGGTTGGCCTTGCGAATATTATCTGAGATAAAGCACAGCTGCTAAAAGTAATGTTGTGAGAAGAACAAAGAAGTGTATTACAAGACTGAACTGACTATTGTATTCGAGCAGGACAGAAACCTTGAAAGAATAACATTTACAGAAAGACATTATAACTGACCAGGTGCTTTGCAAGGCTGTATTATTCTCATGGGAAAACTTTTAAAACGTATAACATCAGCTTTTTCTTATGAATAGAATATTGCAGACTATAGTGATGTAGGTGCCCTGTGACTGACCACGTCAGAAAGGTGGGCACAGCTTGAATGTATGGTGTATAAAATGTAGAACATTTCCTGTATCATGCCAGACAGAATTCTATACTTGTATTGTATGGTCTTTTGCCTCCTGGTGTACACTAGTAAAGTTTTTTGCATCTGAGCCTCCTGTGTTGTCCTAATTTATTTTTATTTAACAGTTTGGTCCTACGTTTGACGGGAAACCCTCGACAGCTACAGATCAGAGTGTACCGGTGGTCGAATACTGCGCAGGAGAAGCTACCGAAATGGTTCTTCTTGAAGCACAAAGACCTCCGACTGAATTATCATCTTGAGAGGCTGGCCACTTTTCTGATCTGTGGCCGAAGAGCGGTCCCGAACTGGTTGACCCAAGAGGCTCAGGTAGGAACATTTTTGCCTTTTTTCTGTTTTAGATCAGGGACTAGGTTACAGTAAATGTTATTGTCATAGATTTGTTGTACAGATCAGGGACATAAGAAATTACTGTATATTTTGTCATAGATCAGGGAAACAGAATAAGGTAGGCAGTTATTCTAGATAAACTGTGTAAGGAACTAAGATACCACGTGGTAAGAAAAGGGTTACGTAGCAGTTTTCTTTGACATGGGAAATCAGTGCACTAAAAAATCGCGAGATCCGCCCCTAACTGATGACGCAAAATATATGCAATTACAATGAGCAGATAATATAAGGTATTATACAAAATGGGTTAATAAATACGAATTTGACGGTAAATTAAATAAAATTTCGTTAGTTAAACTTTTAAAACAACTTAAATCTGACGCAGAAGGTCAGGCAAAGAAACAACGGCAATTAGGCATTCCTCAGGCACATAGGTGGATTGAGGAAGTGAACCGAAGGGAACAGAAAATTAAAAATGTGAAAGCATTATTTTTAGACAAAGAGGATAATAATACAGTAATAGTGATTGCCCCTCCCCCTCCGCCCCCACCAATACCTTTTTTAGGATATGAAGCAGGAGGACAGGCTAGTCCACCTCCACGTTATCCTGAAGTTGCAGGAGCACTAAAACCATTTGTTAGAGAACCTATTGAAACTAGGTCCCGGACACGTAAAACACTTAGGGACACAGATTTATACAAAATAGGGAGAGATTCACTAGAAGAGAGTGAAGAAATCTGTCCACTAATCGAGGTACCAAACCCTCAGGCAGGACAGGAAGGGCAGGACCCAACTCTCCTGGTGTATAGACCATGGACACCGGAAAACATTCGAAAAGCTACAGAGGGAATCCCTCACCCGAAAATGAATCATAAAAAGTTTATACAAGATCTACAAGGTATGAGACTAAGTTACCATTTAAATGAGGAAGAAGTAGAAAAGGTAGTTAGACAAATTGTAGGTCCAGACTGGCACATGATTTGTGGCACCTGGAACGCTCGTGACGCACAACTTAAACCACTCCTACATAGTGATGCAGAGTTAGACACCAGAGTGAAAGGTCTTACAGACCGAATTTCTGAAAAATGGAAACCTAGAGCAGATTGGACTTGCATTAACCAATGCATACAACAAGATAATGAAACTGTAGATGGGTACTATGGTAGATTATTGGAATGTTTCAATAACCATAGTGGCATGACTATTCCTGAAAGTCAGACGAATGATAGCGCATATGAACAGCAACTGAAAAATGCATTTTTGAAAGGTTGCATTGCCCCTATCAGTAGCTTTATTACAAAGCATATGATAGATCACCGAACAAGCAGGCTACAAGCCTTACTTGAGTATGCTAGACATGCTGAAAGACACTTTAATAGTAAAAAGAAAAAGAAAACACAGGTCTTCACAGCTGAAGACGGAGCAGAAGTCTTTGTAATGCAATCGAGTAAAAAGGGTAAGAAAAATACCCAGGGTAATAAACAATCTGACAAAAGGTCAGAAGATTTTGAAGAGAGAAAAAAGAAAGGTGAGTGCTTTAAGTGCAGTAAGAAAGGACATTTAGCAAGGGATTGCAGGCTAAATAAAAAGGCGACTACAGAAGATAAAGATAAAGGTGATGAGGACTGACTATATGATAGTGATGACAATCAAAAATCATCAGGAAAGGTTAACAGACAAAGGACAAATGTAAATGTAGTGGAAGGAACAGAGGAAGTACAAGCAGATGTAGAGGATGAAGAAAGTGAAGTTTTAGACTTAGCATTATTGAGCTTGGAGCTCTGTTTGGCAGACACAAAACCGGAAGTTACACTTCTGGAGGAAGGTAGGGAAGTGAAATTCTTGTGTGACTCAGGAGCGTCACGAACTTTGATACACCCTTCAAAGTTACCAGAACACTCTGAATCACCTGACTATATATTAGTGAAAGCAGCAAATGGACAGCTATATAAGGAACCACTGTCCCATGATATAGCAATAACTGACCCAGTTTCAGGTGTGACTCAGAAAAGTAAAATTGTAGTTTCTGCGAAATGTCCAGTAAACTTACTGGGAAGAGACCTTATGCAGATATTTGGCATAGCAGTAGTTCCTACTATGCAGGGTATGGAAGCACAAAGACAAATGGACACTTTTGTGGTGCGATCGGAGGGTGAAACTTTTTTCTGGTACAGCCAGGATCTAGTTACGACTGGTCCAGGAGCAGTAACCAAGGAACTGATGAATGTAGCCATCAGTAAGGTCCCCTCCCTTGACACTGACCAACAGCATTTGTTACATTGTACTCTATACTACTGTAGCATGCCAGGACCTGATAAGGAATATGAGCAAGAATTGTTCAAAAATCCTGCTAACAGATTAGTATTCCAAACCTTATATTGGGATACTGAGGGAAACAATGTAGTAAGCTGTTCACTACCTCAGGAATTCATGAAACTGTACAAATCCAATAGACTGCCACATGTCAGCTTGACAAAAAACAAAGATGTGAGATGGGCAGATTTAGGAGAAAAAGTAACAAAATGGGAAAAACAAACTGATTTAGAATTATCAGAACAGGGAGTACAAAAACAGAAATTGAATTGGCTAACACAAACACGTCCAGCTGTACACTTGCAACATAGTGAAGACAGCTGATTAGCATTCTTGTTAGAAGAAGAAGAAAAAGCCTTGTGCGATATACCAAACATTCTTTGGTCAACAGGAAAATCAGATGTAGGACTTATTCGAACAGCAGGCCCAGTAACCATTACACCAAAATCAGCATTTAGACCACAGAAAAGACAATACCCCTTGAGGAAATATGCAGAGCAGGGAATTAAGCCTATAATAGCAGCATTACTCAAGGAAGGAGTACTGGTAGAATCTCTAGATTCTATTTCCTGTTAAAAAAGCAAACGGGGAATGGCGGATGGTACAGGATTTACAAGCCGTAAACAATGCAATAATACCCAGAGCACCTACGGTGCCAGACCCACACACTTTGTTGAATGATTTGAAGCCACAACAAAAATATTTTACTGTGGTGGATATAAGCAATGCTTTCTTTTCAATACCTATACATCCTGATAGCCAGTATTGGTTTGCATTTACATTTCAGGGTAAAAGATATACCTATACTCAGCTACCGCAGGGATATTGTGAAAGTCCAACGATATTTGCACAAGAAATGGCTAGCAACCTGGCAGGATTTACTCCACCAGGAGGTAGTCAGATTCTACTTTATGTAGATGACATCTTGCTAGCAGCCCCCACCCAGCAGCAATGCAGGGAAGATACAATAGCATTATTGAAATTTTTAGCAGCACAAGGACACAAAGTAAACAAAAGTAAGTTACAACTTTGGAGAAAACAGGTTAGATACCTGGGATATGTCATATCCAATGAAGGTAGAATACTAGACGAAGATAGAAAAACAGTGATTTTACAGGGACCTAGGCCAACAACCAAGAAGGAAATTATGTCCTTTTTGGGAACGACTAATTTTTGTCAGAGTTGGATATCAAACTATGCTTTAGAATCTGCTCCATTGGCTGATTTAATATATAAAACACCAATGGCAGCACAAGATGCATTACAATGGACACCTGAAGCAGAAACAGCTTTCTGCAGACTAAAACAATTGATAGCTTCATCATTAGTTTTAGGACTTCCAAATTACCACAAAAGATTTTTCCAAACCGTAGATTGTAAACAGGGATACATGACGTCAGTTCTGATGCAACAGCATGGAAGTAAGCAACGCCCCATAGCTTACTATTCATCACAGTTAGATCCAGTGGCACGATCATTGCCACATTGTGTGCAAGCAGTAGTCGCAGCTGCAATGGCAGTACAGGCTTCGGCCTCGGTGGTGTTATTCCACCCTCTCACATTGAGAGTGCCTCATGCAGTCACGATAATTTTACTGCAAGAAAAAATAGCATATCTAGCTCCTGCTAGACATCTTTCTTGTATGACCATACTGCTGAGCCAACCTCATATGGTAATTGAACGTTGTACAACATTAAATCCATCAACGTTACTTCAGACTCCTGTGCATGGCACATCACACAGTTGCCTGCAGGAATTTGAGCAAATAACCTTGCCCAGACAAGACCTCACTGATATGCCCTTGGATGATGCCGAGGTGACATTTTATGTGGACGGTTCATGCAGAAAGGGTCCTACAGGGAAGAATCTAGTAGGATATGCAGTAGTCACAAATACAGATATTTTAGAAGCCCAACCCTTACAGCATAACCTGTCTGCTCAAGCAGCAGAATTGATAGCCTTGACACAAGCTTGCACTCTAGCTAAAGACAAATGTGTGAACATTTATACTGATAGTCAGTATGCTTTCTCTACAGTGCATGTTTTTGCGCAGCAATGGAAAAATAGGGGCATGATAACATCTACTGGCAAACCGATTAATCATGCGCATCTTATTTTGAACTTATTAGATTCTATTCAGTTACCTACCAAAGTAGCTATTTGTAAATGTGCAGCTCATACAAAACAACAGGATTCAATTTCAAAAGGTAATGCATGAGCTGATGCAGCTGCAAAGCAAGCAGCCTCAGACTCAGAAACTTTACTTTTGAATGAGGAATTACAACCCTCTGAGATTTTAGATATAGAAATGTTGAAAACAATGCAGACATTGACTACAAAAGCTGAGAAACAGAAACGGGAGAGACGAGGTGCAATCCTCGAGAATGGACTGTACATCTCCAAGGAGAAAAAGCCAATATTGCCGTCTAATTTATTTAGATATGCAGCTTTGTTGAGCCATGGGCAGAGCCATGTCTCAACAGGGGGGATGGTACAGTTAGTAAATCGAATATTCCAAACATACGGATTCATGAACTTTACACAAAAAATTTGTGCAGCATGTCATATTTGTAACAAACATCATGCACAAGGAGCATTCAAACCCAAGCAAGGGAGTTTTCCTATACCACCATATCCGTTCCATACTATCTGTATGGATTTCATAGAACTGAGCAAATGTGAAGGGAAAAAATACTGTTTAGTAATTATAGACATGTTTTCCAAATGGGTAGAAGCTTTTCCTACTAAAAATCCAGATGCAGCAACAGTAGCAAAAGCCTTAATAAAAGAAATAATTCCTAGATTTGGCATACCGGAAAGAATCTATAGTGACAATGGGACACACTTCGTTAATCAGACAATCCAGCAACTTGGGAGATTCTTTGGGATCTCCTTGAAGAATCATTGTGCTTACCACCCACAGTCTGCAGGACTGGTGGAAAGGTACAATGGAATTTTAAAAAGCAAGTTGAGGAAGTTAATGAATGAAACACAGAAGAATTGGATTTGCTGTTTGCCTTTGGCATTGCTGAGTATGAGAACAGTTCCAAATGTAAAGGGTTTGACCCCCTTTGAAGTGATATTTGGAAGGGCATATTATGTGCCACAATGGAAAGCTCTCATACCTGCAGAGCTAGAGGCTGATAGCTCATTAGCTAATTATATGAGGAAATTGTTAACAAATAAAACTGTTTTGCAGTTGAACTCTTTTTCAGATAAGGAACAGACGAGACCAGAAGCAGTGCTGACCCCTGGGTCCTGGGTTTGGCTGAAGGTCATAAAAAAGAAGAATTGGACAAGTCCGAAGTGGGAAGGTCCATACCAGGTACTGCTGGCGACGCCTACTGCAGTCAAAGTTGCTGAGAGGTCGTCCTGGGTCCACCTGATGCACTGTAAACCGGTAAAGAATTTTCAGCTTGATAAACATTTTGTGACTGATACACAACAAAGGCAGGATGGCCAAGAGCAAAATGAGTAAAAATGCAAACCAACCCCGAAAATATTGTTTAACCATTTTGCTAACTATACATCTATTGACTATGTTTGTGGTGACTTTCCTTTTGTTGTGGTTTTTCCTGCATATATCCACACAAATAAAAGTGAAGAAACGTGATGAACTATCTATAGACTGGCATCCAAACTTTAACACATACCTAGCTATGAAGCGTGTATATGTAGAGACTATGAGCGTTTCAAACTGCTGGGTTTGTACTGCTATACCAACAGCATATGGAGGACTGTTGATGTCCGCTGTCCCCTTGGGGATAAATGAGACTTGGGAAAATTTACTTTTTGATACAGGTTCTGTGAGATCACAGGACAAAATTGCATTGTATTTGCCTATTACACAGAGAGGAATTGTTTGTTTCTATAAAAATGATACACTCCAAGTTGGTTGGAGTAACTGTAACATAACTGTATCTTATAAATGCTATATTAAGGCCAAAGATAAAAGTACTAGTTGTAGCACAAATTATGATTCATATTTGAGCTTAATGAAAACAACAATAAAAGATGTGCAGAAAAATCCTGAATTGCATAAACAATTGTCTGTAATAGACAAGAAAATGTTTCATTCAGAGTTAACCTGCATCAGTACTAAAGTAGAAAACTGTTATTTTGTTTGTGGGAAAAAAGCATACAAATGGCTACCTGAAAATTGGTCCGGCAGTTGTTTTTTGGGTTATCTGGTTCCAGCTATAAGGCATACTGCAGAATTACCTCTAGGTAAGATACGAAACGTAAGAGATGTAGCTCGAAAAACTGGGAATTCAGTCGAAAAACCTGCAAATCCAGTGGGTAAAATCGAAGCTGGCTGGAAGGATCATCCATCCGTGAAAGATAAAGAAAAATTGACTCATATGGACTTAAGTGACAGTGTTATATCCTGGGCTGGAATATTCCCAGCCTATGGAGCAGTCAAATCAATCTGGGAGCTGAGAAAATTGTCAAAGCTTCTCGAAGTAATGAGTAATGCAACTTTTTCCGCTCTTGAACTTGTGACTGATGAACTGAATGCAATGAGAACTGTTGTGCTACAAAATCGAATGGCTCTTGACTTCACCCTAGCGGCGAGAGGTGGTACGTGCGCGCTTATCAAAGAAGAATGCTGTGCATTCATACCAGACAATTGGCATGAGATAAATGACCACCTAGAGGTAATACAGCAGGTATCGGCCATGACTGAACCAGGCCCAAACCCACTGACGAACTTTTTCCAGAGTCTATTTGGTGGGTGGGGTTCAATCCTAATGAATATTTTGATTGCTATGTGTGTTGTTCTGCTCTTATTAGGAGCATGTGTCTGTTGTGGAATTCCCTGTATGAAAAGATTAGTTAGAGAATTTGTTGATATATCTGTAACTGAGACTTTGTACCAAGACATTGAATTGGATCTATTGGTTCCAAATGAAATTCTTCCTGAAATATAAACCAAATGACTTGCCTAGCTAAAAGTCCTAAAGGGAAAAGGCTAGGGAACGATATGATATTGTTTATGTTTCTGAATAGAATAAAAAGTATTAAAAGGGAGGAAAATGTTAGAAAAATGTGTACTTAAACATATATGAAGTGCTAGATTAAAAGCAAATAGTATGTAATGCATTTTATTCTATTTTACAATATGGCAGTAAGAATGATCTTACATGTAATTGCTTGAAGCTTTGGAGCTGCAGTGTGATTGAACTCTGACCCTGGCAGTAGCCAGCTCAGCAAGCTTATGTTTTTCACTAATGATTATCTGCTGGGTCAGGAAAATGAATGTATAAAGCATTGAATTTTTCTTCCTTCCGCTGAGATGGTTGGCATTGCGAATATTATCTGAGATAAAGCACAGCTGCTAAAAGTAATGTTGCGAGAAGAACAAAGAAGTGTATTACAAGACTGAACTGACTATTGTATTCGAGCAGGACAGAAACCTTGAAAGAATAACATTTACAGGAAGACATTATAACTGACCAGGTGCTTTGCAAGGCTGTATTATTCTCATGGGAAAACTTTTAAAAAGTATAACATCAGCTTTGTCTTATGAATAGAATATTGTAGACTATAGTGATGTAGGTGCCCTGTGACTGACCACGTCAGAAAGGTGGGCACAGCTTGAATGTATGGTGTATAAAATGTAGAACATTTCCTGTATCATGCCAGACAGAATTCTATACTTGTATTGTATGGTCTTTTGCCTCCTGGTGTACACTAGTAAAGTTTTTTGCATTTGAGCCTCCTGTGTTGTCCTAATTTATTTTTATTTAACACTTAATACTTATACTTATTCAAGGAACATGGTTTGCTTGTATTCTTTTCCTTCGTACTGGTATGTGGCAGTTCAGAATATTTAAGAATGTTATATTAAATTTATTAACATCATAATCTAAAGGTGGGGCTTTAAGGATACCCAGTTAGAGGATTTTAGGTTGGATGGAAATGCATCACTGATAAATATTGATAGATTATGAATTACTCTGTACGCATGTTGTTTAGGTTCATTGATATATACCTATTAGTATATGCTTGGAGGTGGTCACTAAGGGTATCAGGGGTACCAAAATAAATATATTTGTTGAGGTTAAATAACATTATCATTAGGGTTTTATATCACATGGGAGTAGTTATAATTTCATAGGTAAATGCTGGCCAATGAGTCTGTAGACAATTACATGCCGAGCCAATAAACAGACTGTACCAAAAGTGAGAATCAAGCTTTGTACACTGTGTCTGTGAGGTAAACATCTCAATCATTATGACAATCCCTAACCCCACAAAGAAATTCATGCTTGTGGAAGAAAAGTCTGTGCTAAAAGTTTGCCGATCAGTGTTGATGTCTCCTGGTATTGTTGTCTTGTCTGAGACAGTACTAGAAAGCCAGGAGAGGATACCTTCCTGTAAGGTTAGATTGCTTCCTGAGGGAATTTATAAACCTATTATGAGCAAACTTTTGTGATTATTCAGTTTAAGGAAGGATATAAGAAGCTCAGCTTTTAGTAAGTTTGCTCTGGTGCTTTAGTAAGGTGAGAGTTTGTATGAATTTGGATAATAAATGTCTATGCTGCCTGCTTTTTAATGTTTTTAATCTGCCCTAATAATATTCTAGCCTAATAATAGTATTTCTGTATTTTTTATATTGGGTTTGAGCCAGGTTTCAGTGATTGCCAGGATGTCTGGGGTGTTATGAAAGATCCAAGCATAGAGTTCTATTATTTTACTGCATAGACTAGTTTGAGTTATTTTAATGTAGAATGTGATTGCTGAAGTCCTGTTGCATTTCTTGGGGTGGGGTAGAAAAAAAAGATATTAAAAGCAGACATTTTTATCATAAAATGCAAGGATGGCAATCAAATCTATCATACTAATTAAATTATCTTTTTATTTGTTTCTTTTGTTTTCCTCAAAATGTGAGGTTTCTATTGGCAATGTAAATAAATAGGTGTGGAAGATAAGGGGGTCTGCTTACAACTGATTCAGTATTGCTAGTTCCAAAATATTAGAGCATATTATAACATATTATTAGCATTGGAATCAAGTATCATGGCATGGGTGTAGGTCAAAATCACTTTACAGTATGTAGCAAAGCACTAGATGTAAATTTATGCTCAGAAATAAATGAATATTGGTAAAAGATTGCATGTAAGAGTGTATTAGTGATGCAGGTTTGCTACTGAAAAATAACAAAGGAATTGCATAGTAGCTTAATTATAGACTACTGACAAGATGTTAGGTCTGAATGTAGTAGAACTTGTTCCATATACCAAACTATTAGTGATGTTAATAGCTGACAACCTTGGGCAGGATTCACGAAGCCTCCGTGTAAGAGATACATGGCTTACACGGAGGCTGCAGTTAAACAGTGTGACGTCAGCATGCCATGCATATGCATGAGGGCATGCTGAATCACACCTAAGGCTAACACAGTCCGTGTAAGACAGTAGGGGGCGTGTCCGTAGGCCGAGCCCTGCAAGCGGACACGCCCCCAGAAGAGTAAAAGTGCCCAAAGTAAACACCCATGACAGAGGCCATGGAAATGTGAATAAACACAACACAACACATGCTTCCACAGACTATGAACATAAAATATATAAATGAACATGTTATATATTTTTTTTAAATCGTAAAGATGTTTGCCCGTGAGTGTGCTTGTTTGCACGGGCGTGCCCGTAGCTTAGCCACAGTTAGCAGTCAGTGGAAAAGCATATAAGAACTAAATATGCAAAGTAAGCCAAGAAGCAATAGTGTAGCGGTAGAGACATCGGCTGAAGAGCAGGCATCCATGGTTCGAGCCCCCACAACATAAATTTTTATTTTTAGTAAACTAAGCACGAAACAAGTCCCTGACAAATATGTATACATATAAAATCATATTTTATGTAAAATGTAATGAAATAGTCCATTTATTTTGAAGAAATGTGAGATAACAAAACAATAAAAAATGCGAGATGTGCCTATAGCTGAGCTACAGTTTAAAAAGGTGAGTGCATCTGCTCGTAGGTGAGCAGTGGTTTAACAGGTGCAAAATGAGTGCCCGTGGGTGAGCAGTGGTTTAACACTCTGAAACTGTGTGCCCCTAGCTGAGCTGAGCGTAATATGCGTGCTGACAGCCAAATGAGGCGTAAACCAGCGTAACCCGTTTGTGCTGAGCTGCGCACCGCGCTAACAAGCTAACCGACAGGCAACATTGAGCAAGCTGTAAAAAAACTGCCTTTACACAGACATACCCCCTAGCCTGTCTAGACAGTCATAAAATATAAAAAGCAGTGGCCAGGTTCGAACCCAGGATACCATGCACCATAGTCAAGGTACTAAACCACTAAGCCATGACAGCTGTACTTAGAAATGCAGTAATAGCAAATATATAGGAATGAATAGAAAGTGGAGCATGACAAAGCAGGTTTTGTGAAGTTGATACAATTCCAAAATGGCCAATCACAGATAAGTGCGGGAAAAACGGCATATATAAGCCCCATAGATGGGAATACACAGCATAAACGATTGTAGAACTGACTTGCAGCCAGAATGTCAGGAGTAGGTGAGGGTAGTTGCTTTCGAGCACAGAGGTGGGGCGTTGAGGAGTCCAGATACATGGTCTGGCTCCTAGTCCACAATCATGAGGCCCAACTCATGCAGAGCCAGGTCCTGTGGGGAGCATATAGGGCTGAGGCGTGGGACCGGTTGGCTCATGATCTCACCAGTGCCACAGGGATTCCAAGGAATGGTGAGCAGGTCCGTCACCAGGCCCGGCAAATGCCCAATGCCCCACTACTGAGAAAGTTACATTTAATTATGTATGTAAGAAATTAAATTAGCTGATATTATGGAGATGTGTATTCCAATATTACTTCATTTATATTACAGCTGCAGGTGTCCGTTCTGCGAACCGCAGAGCCTATGGCGATAGGCTAGTGCGGTTGCACCACCAGGCAGGTCAGTAATCCACTCCCAGTAACTGTAAAGAAATATAAAAGTATGACAGTTAGCAAAGAGTGCAGTGTAGTCACTAAGTAATAAAATGTGCAAGTAACAGTGTAAAAGTGTTTGCAAGTATTGCTTGATTACAAAAGTGTGTTGCAGTCTGTAATCCAAACAGAAAAATGAAAATGTCTGAAATAAAGTCTGAAATAAAGATGCCCCACCTGTAATATAATAGTACACAACCTGCAGCAGGCTGAAAAGTACAGCTGCAGAAGATGAGCAAATCACATGTGTGAAATACTGAAACATGACAGAAGTGAGACTGCTGGAAAGGATTGTAATAACTACAGGTAAAACATGTCAATAAAGCCTAGAAGTAAGTACCATCCTGAATAGTAAAATGAAAACAAGTGAGAGAGTGTGAGAGTTATGAATCCACCAATAAAGTAGTAATAACCCCTGAACAAAGTATACTGTAGTCAGTACAGAATGAAATGAATGTGACAAGTAGAACCAAACTGTGAAATGTGTTCAAAGTGTTTCTGCAGCTGGAATGTGTACCCCAAAATCTGGATATGTTGCTCTCAGTCTGCAATATGCAGATAGTATGATTGTCTGAAATATCAAACATCCACAGTTGTCTATAGCTATATAAAGCAAATGTAGCAGGATGATGTAGCTGAACAAAGCCAGATATGAACGTGTATGAATAACAATAAAATGTATATTGATGTAGCAGTAACAGTCCTATCACCAAATTGAAGTAGTTATCATATAGGAAACTGTAGTTAGAACAGTAGTGTGTATATATCTGTAGCTATTAGAAATGCACAGCATATGTATTGGTATTCGAAGGTGTTAATAATATTTTCTTCACCCCACCCTATAACCACATATAATCCATTCCACGTGAAATTGGTATGTGCAATCACAATTAACATCCCTGGACATTTGTACTGTTGGGTCATAAATATTTGCATGTACGTTGATGCATCTGCCCTGTTCATACATCCACACCTGATGACTTGCTGCCATCAATCAACCCTGCATGTTGTTGGACTGTGTATTGCTGTTCAAATTATGCATGTGTTATGCTCGCTGTTCAATGGTGTGAATATCTGGGTGTTTGGTTAATGGGAATACTAATGCATGCTGAAACAACTAATTGTGAATGGTATTGTATGTTACTAACCCAAACTGTCATGACATAATGCAAAACATAGGACGACAAGGAAGGCGGGTTCCAGTGAACCCACCTCTCCCACCTCAGCTGGCGAGTGCACCTGGCACTAGTGCCCAGTCTGGACCCTCCTCCGGTGGCCCTGTGCCACCTGCAGGTGGAAGCGCTGCAGGGGATGGAGCCCATCCCCCCTCTGCAAGCGTGGCCAGAGGAGAACCACCACTCACCCTCCGTAGCGTCCGGACTGTGGTGTGTAGGGAGATCCAGGACTCTGTTCTTGGGCCCCTACGCCAGCTTGAGGCACAGGTGGCACAACTTATGGGCATGCCTGTTGCCCGGCCTACACAGCTCCCAGCACAGCCCCATCCTGGGCAGTGAAGGAACAGTGGCAACTGCCCATGGGTGGAGATATCAGTTCCACTGTTGCCATCTGTGGGCTCATGAGCTCTGTATATCCAAACATCCGTCCCTGTCAATTGTGTAACCCCCCCCACACGTGTCATACACCACCCCTGTATGCATCTTGTTTGTCTTGTCTGTTGACCTACCCAACCTACCTCCCCAGCTATACTGACTTCCTTCACCTGACATACCACTCTCACCTGAAAAAAAAAAAAAAAAAAAAGGGCTCTGTACCCACAAAACAATTACGCCCCATACATAGCTGCCCATTCTGCACATATGTCTGCTGGACATGGAAACTATCAATTACAATTGGCTGTACAACAAGTATTATTGTTGTCCTGACAACTCTCTCAGGGGTGGAAGGTTTCAAATGTCACACCAAATTACATACATATGCACAGCTGTTGCTGATGAAGAAATGGGCAGCTATGGGCCTTACCTACATCCCTCCTGCAAAACCCGAGCTTGTTTCCCTACTGTCTTACCCTCTTTGTGACCCCTTTTTCACCACTTTCTTGTCTCCCCATTTTCATTTCTTTCAAAGAAAATAGCGCGGGTGTGCGCAAGAGTAAGCACGTTTAAGCGGTTGTAAGCGGGTGTGCATGGAGCTGAATGCCAGTGCGCATGTGTGAGCTCCACGCAAACCAGCATTAACCCGGTTACAACTGCTTAAAAGTGCCTTAGTCACTCTGATTGACAGGTCCTGTAGTCAGATCAAAAGCAAAATAAAATCCCACTGTCAGTCCCGAACCCAAGACCTTGGAAACAGTAGTCTGTATGACTTACCACTAAGCCATGACTGTTATACAAGAACATTGTGCTAAAATAAATTTATCATGTAATAGTAGGAATGAATGTAAAGGGAATATAGAATGTGTAGTACACAAAGCATGTCATGTATATTTACTGTCAAATCTAGTGGATATCTATGATAGTAGTGTGTGAACAGAAACAGCCATGCTAGTTGGTAGCTAGTAGGTAATAATGTCACTGTAGCACCTTGCAAGCCACACACATACTCACAGCAAGATAATCACTGCCCATACCCCACAACCTGTTACAGGAACACATCCGGACCAAGTAATAAAATATGTGGAGCAAAGAGCCAAAACCAGGGACACATTACAAATAATGTTACAACAAACTTAGACAGTTCAGAGAGTAACAGGTTCTGCATTTTGTGGGATGTTTGGAAGGGTATGAAGTCTGAAACTTAAATGTTTGTCACTATATTCTGACTTGAGCCCAGAGTGATTTGCCAGAAAAAGCTGTGCATGAGATATTGACCACAATATGAGGCAGAAATGTGGACAACCTGCAAATATTTGTACACATGAGAGGTCTGACACCACCATATTTGAATAGTTAAGAGCCTAGACATAGCAGCAGTGACTGAGTTACAGGGATGCCCCACAGACTCCATGTGAAATGTACAAACAGTAGGCAGAAAGGTGTTACAACACATGCAATGGTAACTATGAAGTCCTGAAAGTATGCACCACTTGCATGGCAGAAAAAGTGTAGTAATACATATGCTCATGCTATCCCACAATCACAACTGCTGCATACCAGACAATTTAATGGGTGTACCCCCCTGATATGTACCATTCCATGAGGCAGATAACAGATGCCCCTGAGAGTCTCTGGGGCCTGCTCAGCAGCATACTCAAATACCCTAATAGATGACAAGGCCCACAACATGGCCAGACCACACTTCATGCTGTAACACCCTAGCAGATATAGCAAGCATTCCAAGGTGTGAATGTACATGGAAAATAGGAAAGCCACAGCAGCACACTACAGTCAGGACACCTAGCAGGCATACAAGTAGTGACTGTAAAGGGCAAATATTGAAGCCATAGCAACAAAGTGCAAGAGCCACTGCTATACACCAGTTACACCACATGTCCCACAGGAAAGCACACACACACACACACACATTAACAGTAGTAGCAGTCGTAGGTGTCAGTGTACATACACAGTAAGTACAGGAAACTGGAGAAATGAATGGAGAAATGTTAATCTACAACACAGCTGGAAATATGAGAGAGATACCAACCTTTACACTCACAAAAAATTGTCCACAGCATACCAGCATGGTCCCTGCCCTTAAAATCTGAAAGGGCTACGCCTATCTCACATACCTTTTTATAGCACTGTTCTGAAATCACAGTGAGAACTGCAACCAGTACACAACTGGCTGCATGCAATTAGCAAATGCTGGCTAACAATTGGTGCAGAGGCCATCACATGGACATATGCAGATACCTACAAAAGCATGCTGTACTCCCAGTCCACACATGCAATACTTTCATTGCACCCTAAGAAGGAAGTGAGAGACAGAGAGAGAGAGAGAGACAGAGACAGAGACAGAGACAGAGAAAAACAAATTTAAACATACACAAACAAAACTGATCAGCAACAGCCACCTAAAAGCTGACAACTGGCAAGTGGAGCAGCAGGACACAAAACCAGATGGCAACACAAGCAGCTGTGACAAACACAGGTAATGTAAAGTAATACTATAAAGGTCTACATACTGTGAACCCTCCATATGTGTCATTGGTCTGTATCCATATGTATATGAAGATGTGCAAAGGGCAGGGGACATACAGCAACTATAAGTGAAGGCTGTACATACATTTGTATGTGAGAGCATCGATGTGCACATATCAATGTAGGTTGAATGTAGGTTGTAGTGCAATGTACAAAGTAGGTTTCACAGTTATGTATGTTTAGCAGTATGTTAGTGCGTGTATACAGTATGGTAAACAAACATGTTGATATACCTATCTATCATATGGATACGTATGTATGTCAAAATATGTATGTATGTATATATATATATATATATATATATATATATATATATATAAAATATGCATATATGTATACATAGAGAGAGATGTAGGAATACATAGATGTAGATAGATAGAATATGTACAAACATATATATGTAATACACACATACAGATATAGATATATGTAGATACATATACATAGACAGAGAGATCTGACTATCTACAGGTATGACTGTATATGACGACCTCAACACCCCCTGTCCCACCCCCTCTGTAACTCTCACCCCCTCGCTGTCACACCCACCTCTCCATATTTATAGCAATATATGTACATCAATATATATATATATATGTGTATATGTATACAGACATATATATATATATATATATATATATATATATATATATATATATATATATATAGATATATCTATATATATATATATATATATATATATATATATATATTAAGAGAGAGAGAGCTGTATATATATATTCTGAGTGAGGCACATGTGTACAGATGTATTGCAACAGGTGCCTGGTACAAAGGCATGGAGTGCACACCAGTGTCAAAATTGGAGTACCATACCCCATTTCAGATCACCTACACCAGTAACCACCAGATATGTGATTGGCTGCCCACCACTGCATGTGTCAGGGGTGAACAGGGTCATAAATGTGTACAATAGTCCCCCCAATGATATTCACAGTGGCACACTATTCCTGGAATACCTGCACATGGTATCTGTCAGCAGACATGGTGTGCCAGCTATGGACATGTAGGTCAGTGTACCCCTCCACACCACATAATGGCTGCCATGGTATGTACCTCACATGATAGCTACAGATATGGAGAAGGACACAGTGACATGTACAACACTGTGTCAATGCACTCAAACACATTACCAATGCACAGTGACTGACAACACCACAGAGTACACACATACTACCCACATAGAGGTTACCACTCCTGGATTTACATACTTAAGTCACACCCATGACAAATGTCCAACAACCATAGTAACACCTCACACCATCCACAACCTAAATGACTGCTGTGTGTCATCCGTGCCACTGCAATAGAGAGCACATGTGGAGGTAAAGGTTCCTACCCACAGATAAGACATACCCTGCAATAAACCACACAGTGTTAAGAAGCAAGACTCCCCATGAGTACATGTCACACATACCCCTGCTGAATGTTAGTCAGATAGGTAATATGCCATATGAGTCACCCTGTGTAACTGTTTGACAGCAGCAGGTACCATCACACCACATGTGTCACAATGGTCAGGGTAGCAGAATAGTATGCTGCTGTAGTCCCAGGGCCAATAGCATATTGTATAGTATTGTATTGTAATGTATTGTATTGTGTTGTATTGTATTGGTATGTTGAGGTGCCTCCTTCATGGAATGGAACCACTGCTGCTGTGCGCCAGTGTACAGGTACATATCCTGTAGTCAGGCTAGTGTTACACAGCACTTCTATATGTGTGTTTAGCTCCTGTCGGAGTTCATGGAGCATGCAACCGGGGATACCATCAGGTCCCATTCATGTTGTGTATTCTGCTTTCCTGAGGGCGGCTCTCACCTGGACATCTGTGATGACAGAGAGGTTACAGTCAGCTGGGATAACTATGTCTTATTTTGGGGGAGAGGGAGGGGTGAAACCTGCACTGAACCTGCCTGCCACAATGTTGTCAATATATGTGGTTTCAGTGAATTATTTGTTATTGTGTACTAACTATGAGCATAGTGGAGGGATTCTGACCAGGTTGCTAACATAACTGAAGAAGGCCTTCTGGTTATCTGTAGTGTCCCTCTTGATTTCCCTCTCAAAGTTGCCCATGGATGTTTGTATGAGGTAAAATAGTTCCTTACAAGTGCTGCTCAGACATGCCTTCCCTTTATGGAATTATGTTCTGTCTTGCAGTAGCTTCCATCTTTTGTAATACAATCTGTCTATGGCTGAGGTCCACCAGACAGGATGCTGTCCCTTTGTGGAGAGTGTCTTGGTCATATATGGGTTTGCATGATCCATGCATTCTCGGAGATGTCCGTAGGAAGCATTTGTGAAGGGGTCAGCATTGTGGGTTGTGTCCTCCACTGGCCCAGTGGGCTGAAAGGACACCATGTCACTGTTACAAAGTGTAAAGTTTGCATTTGCAATTTTATTCACTATAGTCGTTTGTGCTGGTGGTGGAGGTGGGATATGTATATCCAGGGCAATTAGTTTGTGGTCAGCTCACAGTAGTTGATGATGTAGCCCATACAGTACCTAGATACAACCCCCCAGAGTGAGGAGGTGCTCTGGACCTGAATCAGTGTTCTGTCTGCTGGGGTTTGGTAGTATGTCGTATGGAGTGTGCCAGGTACTGTTGCACAGTTGCTGGCTGAGCACTGATACCTGGCCATTTACATGTGTATCCACCAAAAGACAGACAGATGCTATATATGTGAGATATTTCGTATCATAACAGTTGAGTAGCATGTGTAGTATGTGTGCCAAATTCTGCTGACATATATTGCTGATATCAGGTTATTTCCTTTTTCAGGAACATGGCTCACCCGCGAAATTCAGCTTACTCCGCAGCTGAGGATGAGGAGATACACCAGAACCTGGTGCGGGATTATGCAATACTCTTTTCCCACACCAGCCAGAATCAGCAGGAGAGGGCTGCACTGTGGCAAGACCTGGTCCATCGGGTAAATGACATAGGCACGCATAATACGACATATGAGCAGGTATGACATCACTGCAGTGATTTAATCAGAAATGTCCGTCAGCGTGTGGGGTGGCTACACATCCCCCACTCACCAGACTGGAGGGACTACTCATGAGTGTAGTGGCTCCAGTCCGCCAACAACAACAACAGCAGCAGACATGCATTATGATGGAGGTTGGAGCCACGCAGCTGCAAGACTATGAGCGTGCAGGTAATATGCCATATGTATAGTTGACTGTTGTGTACACTGGTAGTTAATGCATGTGTGAGGTGTGTCCTTAGTTTGTAGCTGTCATCATAGTATTTAATGTGCAAGTGTGATATCCTCAATATCAGCAGCTGACCTGTGAAAGGTGACTGTTGTACTAATGACCTGTATCATACTCAGTAACAATGGCACAGTTGTGCCCACTGACATTAGTTTCCTCACTTCTGCAGGTCCCGCCGGTGTAACAGCAATGCAGCCTATCCATGCTGGTGAGTGTGTATTAACAATACCTTTAATAGGCTTGATAGTAATAGTAATATTAGGCTCACTTAGTAGTGCTCTGTGTATGCATGCAGGTGTGTCTGTGTCTGTGTGTTGATATCTCGCATACTGAGTAGTGTACAACTGTGTGCAACTGTGTGCACGTGTACGTGTGCACATGTGCACGTGTGCATGTGTGCACGTGTGCATGTGTACATGTGTGTATGTGTGCACCTGTGCATGTGTGCATGTGTGCATGTGTTTGTGCGTGCATGCATGTGTGCATGTGTGCATGGGTGCATGTGTGCACATGTGCACGTGTGCATGTGTGCACCTGTGCATGTGTGCATGTGTGCATGTGTGCACCTGTGCATGTGTGCATGTGTGCATGTGTGCATGTGTGCACCTGTGCATGTGTGCATGTGTGCACCTGTGCATGTGTGCATGTGTGCACATGTGCATGTCTGGACCTGTGCATGTGTGGATGTGTGCATCACTGCTAATATTGTGTAGACATTGTAAACTGTGTTTCCTGTTTCCCTCCCACAGGTTCTGGTGCTGCTCTGGTGTCATGCAGCAGGGAACCTGAATCAGGTGCCATGGGTACTGATAATGATGGCATCTGTGTAATGGCACAGGAAGGTATGCCAGGGTCCATCATTGGTCAGCCGATTGACAGTACACAGCTGTCAACCCCATCAATGCGAACAGTTATCCTGCCAATACACCCTTTGTCACCAATGTCCCTAGGTTATGGACAGCATACAGTGGGCATTGACCCATGTAATGTGGTATCTGTGGCACATGCCTCCCCACACAGCAGCCATGGGCATGGCCCTGAGATGGTACTACACAGACAGATGCCCAGGGGTTCTTGTGGGAGCATCCGTGGGCGTACTGCCCCTGTCAGATGTGCCCATAGAGGTCTTATAACCTCAGCTATGTTTCGGGCTGTCATGCAGGCACAGTCACGTATGGAACAGTACACCAGACAGGGTCTGAGGGAGCTTACAGCATGTCACACAGCCATGACTGACAGTATGCATGACATTGGGGCTGCCATCCGTAATTTCACCGATGTCATAGACAGACGTTGTGGGGACATATTAGACCGGTTCCACGACTACATGTCCATGAGCCAGGGTGATGGTGGACAGTTGAGGTGTCGACGTGGGCATATGCCAGCAACAGCAGCAGCTGGCAGTCATCGCGGATGACAACAGGGCCGCGGCCACCCCCATAGTGCCAGCAGCAGCCCCAGCAATGCTGGGTCTGTGCTGTCATCAGACTGCCCCAGGAGACCACATGCACGTGGCTCTGGCCAGACCAGACAGGGATCTGTGTCCAGTCAACGAACACCTGCTTCTGATGACAGTACCCAGTGTGGGTTGGTACCGGATACGGTCCGTAGCACCCCTGCAAGGCACAGGTACCGTGTCCGTGGCCAGAGACACTGATCTGTATGACCTGGCAGGTACAGTCTGTGGCTGTCCACAAACACCAGTATATGGCAGCCATGAGGTGGAACTGTGTGCATCCATACACACATACGAATTGACAACACCTAGGGCTACTGCATACATGCACACACTGCATCAACATTGTCCCACCTTGTACTGCTGTCCCTCACCAACACACATACACATACATGTCAATTGGTGGTATCGGTGGCTGACTCAGGCATACCAAGTTCACACCCTGTGCATATGATGAAACTGTGCCACCTCCTGCAATCTGTAACATCAGTGCAGGTACAGGTTAACATGTTGCTGATACACAGGGTGACTACATAGACGTGTAGTAATAGTCTCATGTTGTTAACAGTACTGTGTGCTGAAATAATTGTGGGTATATCACAGCATGCCTGATGCAGTAAGGGTATGATTGTCATGTACTGTTGTCTACACCCATGGTAAGTACCATAGTGTATCATCTGCACATGTTGGCATACTGGTGGTAAGGATGTCAACAGAAGGCTACATACATAGGTAGCACAGGGGATAAGGTAATGAAAGTTTTAATATGCAGTGATGGACATGTAAACTGCAAGTGGCATGTTGCCCACACTGGACTCTGCAATGTGGATGTTTGAGGATGTTGATATATGTGCAGTACTACACGACTGGTACAAGACACACAGGAGCACCCTAGCACTGCAAGCTCACATCTCATACCATGCTAGACAGCCCCAACACACAAAACTAACTGTCACAGGAGGGAGAGTCCCCATACATGTCAGGGATACTGTGGTGGCAGGCCAGGTAGCATACATCCTACTAAGTATGGAACCACTGAGTGAAGGCTCAGTGTCTGTTACTTGACATGTGTATTACTGCAGGTATGAGCACATGGGTTTCCATCCAGTTATTGTACATCCTGATGGTACATGGTCTGTGCACTTGTGTGTGCTGAGACTGGACCCTAGCCATCTGACCTGTGTATTTCCATGTACATGTGCATAGTGCCTGCATATTTGCAGTGTTACCTACTGGAAGTGGTACAGCTTGTTTGTTGTACAATGGACTACATGCAGCCCTGCTTACTGTAGCTTTGTTTGCATGCATGTTTGCTTGCAATTACCCTGGAATACTCATCCCACCTGCAATGCATAGTTACAGAGCTTCTGTGGACTCCTAGTGACATCTGCATAGCTTACTATATGTATGTCCATGTCTCACTTGACAGAACGTCACTGTTTGTCCTGTTCACATGTACGTTGCCTGTGACACATTGCATATGACTTACCTGGCATTTGTCCACGTGAGCAGTCATATATGCCACTACTAACTAATCACAGGCACTACACCCTCACATACTCATCTTCTGTTGAACCACCTGCTTCGCTAGGGACAGCTTGCACCTGTCAGCCTTGGGCTTTCGGATATTGGCAAAGGCTCTTGCTACCCACATAGTGCCTTTGTTAGGCAAGGCTCAAATGACAAACCCACCTTCATAGGTATCACAAGAGATAAGAAACTAAGAGTAATGCTACTCAACGCCAGAAGTCTAAACCTCAAGATGCATGCACTCGAAACTCTCCTTAGCATGGAGAACATCGATATCTGTGCAGTACCAGATACCTGGTTCAATGCTACTGAGAGCACCCCAGCAACTACCAGGTTATACCTCATACCATGCTTTTCAGCCCCAAAACTTGGACCGAACCACAAAAGGAGGGGGAGTATTGATATTCATCAAAGATACCCACACCTCCAGGTTGGTGGCAAAGCACCAAGCATCAGAGACTATCCATGTGCAACTAACAATGGGTAAAACTGCCTTCCAGGTTATAGCCTGCTACAGACCACCCTCCCAAACCCAAGAACCACACTCAGCCTTCCTGAGAACAGTGGAAAATATGAAGGTCTCTCCAAACACCATTATATTGGGCAACTTCAACTACCCAAACATAGACTGGGAGCATGACTCTAGCTCCAACACCCTAGCCCAAAGATTCCTAGAATATATGAACTCAAATGCTATGGAACAACTTGTTACAATTCCCACAAGAAGGGAAAACATACTGGACCTGATCATCACCAACATGAGGGCTCTATGCTCCAGACCAGAAGTGTATCCCTCACTGGTAAGATCAGACCATAAACTAATCTCACTGGATATTCACATCCCGACCCCACCCCCTGCCCAGAAAACCACAGTGAACAACTTCTCTAAAGCAAATTCACACTCCTCAAAACTGAGGTGGAAACCTTCAAAGCCCCCGGGCCTGTGGAAAATACGGACCAGACCGCAGATTCCTCTATAAATGCATTCTATGGACACCTTCAGGAATGCATGGATCATGCGATCCCGAATAAAACCAAGACCCAATCCTCCAAAGGCAGACGTCCTGTCTGGTGGACCCCAGCCATAAACAAACTATACAATAGAAGGAGGAAGCTACTAAATGATACAGCAAAATCCCAAAAAGGGAAGGCATCACTGATCAGTATTAGCAAAAAACAACGGGCATTCATAAGATTGTCTAAGGCCAGCTTCGAGAGAAAATTGCACAGGACACTAAGGATAATCACAAGGCTTTCTTTAGTTATGTTAAGAACCTGGGTGGTAATTCCCAGATATGCTCAGAGGTAGTCCAAAATGTCAATAGAAACACCAAACACACAGACAGTGCCAACATCCTAGCTGACAGGTTCAGTGCAAACCCCCCCCCCACACCGAAAGGGCAAATATTTATCCCAGCAGAGTGCTGCCCCCCTGACATCTCAGATGCTCAGGTAAGAGCCGCCCTCTCCAAAGCAATAAACACTGCATCAATGGGACCAGACAGTGTCCCAGGCTGTGTCCTACATGAACTCCAAGAAGAGCTACACCCAAACATAAAACTACTGTTCAATCCCAGCCTTACTACAGGATATGTGGCCAAAGAGTGGCGTACAGCAACAGTGGTCCCTCTACAGAAAGGTGGCACCTCAACGGATCCTGGACACTATCGCCCAATAAGCCTGACTAGCTTGGTCTGCAAAGCTATGGAAAGAATCATCATGGACCTCATAAATGAAGATATTGGGGACCTACAGACACTGGATCATAGCCAGTTTGGCTTTGCTCAGGGCAGATCCTGCCTTTCAAACCTGGTTGATTTCTTTGAAACAGTCACCAAGGCCATTGACGAGGGGAAGGTGGTCCACCCAGCCTACCTGGACCTCGCAAAAGCCTTCGATACAATACCCCACTCGGGCATTCCAGAGAAGCTCACCAGCTTAAATATAACCCCCTATGTCACTAGATGGATTGCACACTGGCTCATGGACAGAACCCACATGGTTAGAATTGCTGGAGCCATGCCAGACTCCAAACCAGTTACAAGTGGTGTCCCACAAGGCTCAGTCCTGGGACCTCTCTTGTTCGGTATATATTTATCGGAGGTACAGGCCAACATGGAAGGACTGTGGCTGACCAAATTCGCAGATGACTGCAAACTGGCCGCCATAATCGACTCTCCAGCCGACACAAGCATCCTCCAAAGGGGCCTCATAGAAACAGACATCTTGTGCCAGAGCCATGGCCTCAAGCTGAATGCCAAAAAGTGTATAGTCATCCCCTTTGGCAAAAACAAAGTGCCCACAAAGTACCACATAGGTGGTAATCCATTAAGTACAGAAGAAGTAATTAGGGACCTGGGGACCCAAGTTGATAGCAATCTCTCATTTGACAACCACGTGGCCAAAGTGGTTATAAAAACATTTTATACAGCCCACCTCATCATGAAGGGATTCACATCTAGATCAGGGGAGGACATTGTGCCTCTTTACTCATCCCTCATCAGGCCCATAATTGAGTACAATGCCCCTGTTGGGATGTACCTTACCAGACACCTGCAGCAACTGGAAAGACCCCAAAAGTACTTCACCTAGAGGATCAAAGGGCTCAAACAGATGCCATATTCTGACCGGTTAAAGAAACTCCAGCTCTACTCAGTGGCATACTGCCTGTTCAGAGACGATCTGTGCCTGATGTATAAAGCCATGTCAAACCCGGAATTAATGGGCATGCTGCACCTCAGAAAATCCAAATCCCATCGAGCTACATGCTCGAGAGACTTGAACTTCAGCACTGAAATAAATAGGACATGCTGGAGGGACAGATTCATAACCCAGAGGCTCCCTTCAATCTGGAATAAAATCCCAGTCCAGGTTAGGCAGAGTCCCTCATTGACTCTCTTCAAGAGGAATCCTGATGAGTGGATGGGACATCATAGGTTTACCCCGGGTATCACTTCTGTGTCACTGTTAGACAGAGGCACAGTATACTAACCTCGAAAAAGGGCATAGCAAGATAAATTTACAATGGATGGCGACAGCCAAACACATTCTGGCTAGGTTTATAAATGCCCTAGGGCAGATAGCCTAGTATGAACCTATGAACCTATGAACCTATGAACCTATGTACCTTGTTCCTCATTGGCCCTATGTGCTGTTAATCACCATGGCAATCACAATACTATGGTAGCATGTGCAAAGATCAGTTGTCAGTCACCTCTATGGTACAGTTGTGGAATATGTGGGTCATGTGGCAATGTCACAGCTGCCACATGTACACAGTCAACCCTCTCCCCTACACATGGACGTACAACACATGTATGAGATAGAACCACATAGCCAAACTGGGGACTAAGCACTCTGAACCCAGTACTGGCATGAAATACTACAGTGACTACAATACCAGTCTGATGTAGACCTACACTGACAGCAATACAAGCACATGAACACACTGGGCCATCCGTGGAACCTAAGAATAGCATCCTGCCTGAGCGGCAGACACCTCTGCCGCTGGCACACAGGCATACGTTATGCCAGAACACATCACGCATAACACATAGCACAGAAATCCTGTGTGCCAGTCACAGCCTGTACGGCTAGACAACACACCTGCTACAGTTGTGGTAGGTACCTTTATTGTCCAGTACAGTGAGGTCATGCTCACCAGGCTGGACAAGGTGAAGCTCACAGTGATATGCCCGTGGGGCACTATGGTCCACCACATAACACAAGCATACAGGTCAGTCAGAGGCATGGACACATATGACTCAGTCATTGTCCATGCCACTATGGCTGACCTGTGATGTACCTCCCTGGACTACATGATAGGGAACGTGGAAGGGCTCTCTGAGCATGTGGCACAGGCTGGTATGACCCTGACCTTGGTTGGCATCATACCCTCACCAGGAATGCTGACGTATTACTGAATGCTGATAAATTACTGTAGTTACAACACCCTAGCTGAAAGGTTCCTAGCATGTAGTCACTGCATTGCTATGGAACAACTTGTTACCACTCCCACAACAGGTGAAAACATGCAGCACCTGTTCATCAACAACATGTAGACTATATGCCCCAGACCAGATGTGTATCCCTCACTGCTAGGTTGATACCATCTACATATCACACTGTATATACACATACCACATGCAGCACCCGCACAGAAGACCACAGTAATAATGTTATCCAGTGCAAATACCATGTATTTACATGTGGCAGGCGTCAGACATGGTAACTATTGAAGGTCACAGGTACACATGTGTATTTGGCACACACATACATCATCTGTGTCCATTGCCATTACTGGTTTAATCGATGTCATGCATTATTGTGAACAGCAACCCACACACATGGGCATTCTGTGTGACAAAAACACACGTGGCATGTCTGGAATCCAAAGCCATAACTAACTGTGCTATGACAGTGGTGAGAGATGCAGTAACAGAGCGTGCTATTTGCATTACTGGGAGATTTGCCCTCTTCTGCTGTACTTGTAGGGTGCTGACATCATCTCTGTGTAGAGATTGGAATATGCAGCAGCTGGTGTGTTGTACTGGTTGGCAAGAGGGTCAGTTCTCTCACACATGTAATTGCGCACACACTACTTTCAACCTCTCCCACACACACTTGCTATTTGCAGGATTCAAGCCCCTACTTAACTATGTTATGACACTCAAGATGGAAGCATTAGCAGAGCGCGCTATTTGCATTACTGGGAGGCTTTCCCTCTCCTGATGTACTTATAGGGTGCTGACATCATCAGTGTTTAGAAAGGGGAATGTGCATCCTGTAGTGTGTTCTCCTAGTTGCCAAAAGGGACATTTCTTTCATACAGACTTGCACACACACTAACCCCCTCCACACATATTGAGCATTTACAGGATTCAAACCCCTACCTAACTATGTTATGACACTCGAGACGGATGCACTAGCAGAGCACGCTATTTGTATTACTGGGAGGTTTCCCTTCTCCTGCTGTACTTATAGGGTGCTGACATCATCAGTGTTTAGAAAGGGGAATGTGCATCCTGTAGTGCGTTTTCCCAGTTGCCAAAACGGACATTACCCTCACACAGACTTGTACACACACCAACCCTATGCACCCACCCACACACACACACACTGAGGATTTGCAGGATTCAAACCCCTACCGAACTATATTATGACACTTGAGGGAGACGCATTAGCAGAGCGCACTATCCGAATTACTGGGCATCTGTTCTGGACCTGCAGTATTTATAGGGTGCTGACATCATTATTTCTACAGAGGTATGTACATCTAGTACTACCTGTCAGGTGGGGGATAGCATATATATGCATTTGCAGCCACCTACGTCAGGGTCAGATATGCACATTGCACTGGCAGGTTATGTTTTATACCATGCTTCATGACCACAGGACCTGTAACACACAACACAACCAGTCCTGACCACCCCTCCCACATCCAAGACACACACTTTGCTTCCCTGGGAACAGTGCCAAGATATGCAGGTGTTCACATACACCATTCCAGTTGTTAACGTCAGGTACAGGCATATTGTGTGTGGGAACTACTCAGGCCTCTACAACATTACCCTACAGCCACTACAATTTGTGAGTCCATGTGCTATGGCAGAACCACTCACCACAGCCACAAGGGGAATACATATTGCACCTGACCATCTACAACATGGGTACTCACTGTTCCACACCAGAGGTAGACCACCATTGTTGATATCTGACCATACCCACCTTTCCCTGGCCATCCATATCCCATCCCCACCCCCAGGCAAGGTTGGCACTGCAAACAAACTGTATTTATCAAAAGCAGACTTTACACTTGTGAAGACTGGGGTGGAAGACTTCAAAGGACCCATGCTGGGGGAGTATACAGGCCACTCTGCATAATCCTTGACAACTGCATTCTGTGAGCATGTGGAAGGTTTGCATTGATCATGCTATCCCAAATATACCCATGACTGCTCCACAACAGGACACCTGTCAGATGTACACCAGCCATATATGAGCTGTCCAACAGACAGAGTGAGCTAATACATTGCAGAGCAGTAGCCCACAGAGGAAGGACATCTCTGAACAGTACCGGCACGACACTTCAATCCCTCATAATCATCACGACACAGTGTTGACAGTGAAATTGTCCAGACAATGCAGATAAGGCTCGCCTCAGTCTATTACTGATGCCCACTTACTGTTAGAGGTCCTCAGCAACCCTCTTCCAGCACACACCAACAACATGGTTGTGGCTTAGCAAATTCAAACCCTGGGATCTCCACTGTGTCCCTGCTTGACAGAGGCACAGCACACTAGCCTCACATGGTGTCTTATGTGACCTACTTTACAGTGGCACAGTAGCCTACTGTACTGGGGAGGCAGACGCCAAGCACACTCTGGCTAAGCTGTCATTCCCTAGGGCAAACAGCCTAGTGTTGACCTTTACACCCATATGTTTAATTGTCAGATGCACATTATTTGTTGCTGACAGACTGTTTGCAGGTCATTATTGCCATAACATTCCCTGTTTTTATGAACAACTTGTGTATCTGTGGAAGATGTTTGCATATGGGAGGGATCCACTATATCACGTATGTCTCTGTAGTCATTTAACTGTGTGCACTGGGCAGATTGCTGTAATGTGGTTGGTTCCTGGAATAACACGTACAAATACCAGATATGTGTGACCAACTGATAAACTGAGATTTGGCCTAAGTGTGC